>NC_035108.1:453121402-453424432 GCF_002204515.2 Aedes aegypti
CAACCAATCGAGGTTTTTGTTTCTTTTCAATTGAGTAGGAATGTTACATTTAGGTATTTATTCAACAAACTTTGAATGGTTCGTCACCTCTAGTGTCGGCATAATTTTCCTCTACATAGAAATTGTTCATATCAAATGAAAATATTATATTTACGTATAAGCATGTATATATCTCACAAATCATTGTTTATCATGGTCTAATCGCTTATCAAAGTGAATCCTATGACCCAACGATCCTCCCCATTAACAAACATCCCTCCCAGTAACCTTTGTGGAGATGCAGAGGCAAACACGGTCTCCAAAAAGCAAAGGTTACACACTAACATTCCTTCCCCCAATCCCACCTGACTGCAAGGACGTGGCCGGCGCCGTTATTGACCCTGTATAAATAGAGGCACTGAATTATGCACACTGAAGAAGATTATGGCCAATCCCAGTCGAACTTCTAGTTGATTCTTTGTGCATTTTCACTGACTTCGGTCAATCACGGAATAGCAACCATTGATATGTGTAGTCAGTCTAAGCTAAGCTAAGCAATATAGATTGTCGAATAATGGAAAATATTAACAAGTTCCTGAAATATTTACTATAAAAATGTAACTGCAGTTTCATAAATATTGTAACAAATAGATTAGAGGATTATGTAAACCTATTTCTCTTAGAAGGGATTTACGAATTCTCCAGCTGCTTTCTATTGGATGATAAATATTGAGTATAACGAATCGATCAAAACATTTGCAAATCTCCAATTTTTTCGTACAAACTGGTCAAATTTGGAATATTTAGGAGTTTTTTAAAGTCCTCAAAATTCTGTGGTTTGTAAACTGACAGCTTCAATTTCCAAACAGTTTTGGACAAACAGATATACTGTTGATTGAAAAATATAATAGACAAAGTAAAGATTTTTAGCAAACTTTACAGAACTGAAAATTTGTTGAAGTTCAACTTGCACCAGGTCTTAGATTTTTTAGAAAGCATCAATTAACTTTTCTTACAAAAAGATCTCTAGTATATTTAAAAAGCCTTGAAAAAAATGTTTGGCACAGTAAAAATAACCTTTCAATACTTACAGTACTTTCATTCGAAAGGGTGAAGAATACCGTGCATAAATTAAAAATCATAGGTGACATTTAAAAATAATATGAAAAAAAGTTAATTATTTCTACAAAACGACGAAATTTGACATGATCTCGTTTTTGAGTTATGGCATAACTTTAAAATGATATCATGCCATAAAAAAACTTTAATGGCTTGCTTGCTAAAAAGACGTAAATCCAAACAAGCATCTTAGCAGAAATTCATCAACGATTTTTCGAAGAATGTCGTCAAGAACAAAACAAAAATCTGCCCTTTGAATTCATACTGGATCTTGCAAGCTATTCGTTACCAAGATCAGTAAGAATTGAGTAAATCTACAGAAAACCATAAGAAATCTCGTCAGGGACCTCATAAAGACTGTAGATTAATTAAGCAATAGGATGTCCCAGAAAGTATGGGCACGACTTCACCATGCTGCCATTTCAAGACTAGTGAAAATGAAAATCTTATTGTTACACATTTGATTACTGTACCCAACAACAGTAGATTGCGATTTTTTAATGTTCAATTTATTTGTTAATGTGTTGACTTTGCAACATTTATTTCAAGTATCTTCTACCAGTCTTGCACGAATCGCGTTATTTTTGAGCGACTTACAAAATTTGTTCTATTTCAAAAATAGCGAAAAAAAAATATTTGCAACGATATGATAATTGATCGGATTATCATTTATTCAAATTGAAATTTTAAACTTAAGCATAACAAAGCCAAAAAAAATTTCAAACAAAAAATTAAGTAAAACATCCTTGAAACAATGTACTTGAAAAAACCACGGCGATAGATTTTGATAATAACATATTTTACTAGTTTTTAAAAAAACAAAATATAGGGTCTGTGCTGACCAGATAAGAATTGATTTTCTAAAATCAAAAATACAAAAACATAAAAACATTTGATTGTTTGGAAAAGTACTATGATTTTCATTATCAAAGTCGTGCCCATACATTCTGGGACACCCTATAGTAATCCAAACAAGGCTTCACCAAAAATCAGTAATAGCGTCTCTAGGAATCCACCAGGAAGTCCAGGATTTCAGTAAGAAACCACTCAGATTTCCTAATTTCTCCTAATCCTAATTTCACAAAAAAATATTTTTTTATCAACTGCTAGGAAATTTTTAAAAAAAATTTTGAAGAATTTCCAAAAAGTCTTTTATGAAATTCGCAAAATATTCGCTCCGATTTCCGTTAGGATTCTTACAAAGATATTATCATTTTTATGACCCTTAATGGAAATTTGTTAAGCATTTTCCTATGATTTCCTATGATTCAATTCAATTCAATGAATAATATTTTCAAAGCTGAACGATCACTTCGACATCGGGTGGTTAGAAGGAGAACCGTCATAAAATAGGTTGAGTTGAGAACGCACCGTGTGCAGCATAGGAAGGAGCACACATATTACACTTTTTCTCGAAATAGTTATGTTGTAGACGATCAGAGAGCATTGAAAAACATGATAAACATTTCCAAATCCTTCCAAAATGTACAGATCCGGTCAGTGCTCATGTACGATTTGTGGGATAAAATTGGAAAATTGGTGTTTGGCTACATAGGTTATAAACTTCCGGATTCGTTGTTTGTGGCTAAATTTGTTGTGAAATCATGCGTATCGCAAGAATAAAGGGTCAAAATGATTATACCAATGGAAAATAGTTTAATAATTAATTGATTATGAGTTAATTTTTGGGTCGAAAAATTTAATTTTGGACGTAAACAAACATTTTCAATGACATTTCTCTCCTTCTTACCTAGCGACCTCTATGCTGGTGGCGCATTAAATTTGCCTATTCAATGTCTTCAGCCAGAAATTCACAAAAGATCTAAAAAGGAACCGGTGAAAAATGTGAGAAAAAATTTCCCAGATATCTTCTGAAAACCAATGACTTTTTTACAGGATTTTGCTAGAAAAACTAACTCCATCAACTCACAAAAAGTCATAATGTCAGTTTTGATACAAAGTGTTAATTGTTAAGCAGTCGTGTCCCCCTTACAAAATTTTCTAGTTTCGCCCGTATTGCTTTTCCCGGTGTGTTCGACAATTTCCCGGGTATTTCCCGTATTTTTCCCGGTCATTTGGAATTCCCTGGTTTTTCCCGCTTTTCCCGGATTTCCCGGATGGATGGACACCCTGCTTTTTGCTTTATATGCAGTAATGTAACCTGTTTAGAGGAAAAATTGACAGTATTCAAGATTATTCATGTGCATATAATTTAAAACTCATAGAACATAGAGAGATGTCAGATTTGAAAATAATCTTCGATAAGGATGTAAATGATAAGAAGTCTAGGTCAGAAATTTAGCAAAAGATCTATTGACATAGTATCAAACCATGTGTAACGAAAGTCAATTTAGAAAAATATATTCAAATAAATTATTAAAATAAACTTAGTTGGAAATGTTATCAGTTTGTATTATGGAGTATCAAACCATGTGTAACGAAAGTCAATTTAGAAAAATATATTCAAATAAATTATTAAAATAAACTTAGTTGGAAATGTTATCAGTTTGTATCATGGAGAAATACTTCAAAGAGTGCAACCAAATACGAATAGACACATACCCCATCAGTGCACCAGATTCATCTCATTTAAGGGAATTTAGGTGTTCAAATGTTTATTATAAAACAACTCCAAGTATAGGTAATCAGCGGCAAAATAAAAATAATTTGAAAAACATTCATAAAAAGTATTTAATTGCATTTGTTACTGCATCTATGTGTTCGTATTTCCGCTCGCGGTAAAGACATTTCGTATTTGAAACGAATATCACATACAAACTTCGAATTGAATGCGCCATCTGGTGGAGCAACCAATTCAGTTGAAATTTTGAGAAAGCTTTTTTCTTATATTAACGGTCAGTCTTGTGTATCAGTATTCGCCATACTAAGAAAAAAAATCTTCTACATAAATCTTTTTTTTTTTATAAAAAAAAATCAAAAGATCAGGGGCTGATCAGGGGATGGAAAAAGAACTGTAGCAAACATTTACCACCTCGACATTCACATTTTTCTACACGACCATCAAAATCCAAAGCAAACCATGACCGTTCAAAACAAAAAATGTCACAGCTCTTCAAAACTGTAATCTTCTTCTTCCCAACGTTTTTTCAAACCCGAATGCAAAATGACTCGAGCACAGTGGTGACACGATTTTTCCGGTTTTCTGGGTTTTGCATTTTTGCTCGATAAAGGCAGCATGAAATTGAACTTGTTTATAGGGTTTCGTTCTACTTCGTCGTAAGAGCTACTATTCGTCGTATCAAACTTAAAATATTCCACTACGGCGGTTATTCCTTTTCCAAATGTAATTTTGTGAAAGCTTTTAAGATTCGTCTACCTGTACACCAAAAATGCAATGAAACTACTGTATTTCGATAAATAACTTCAGTTCAATTATCCACTTTACACTTTTTCACCGAAATCGCATGGACGAACACGATTTGAAAGAAATGCTTAGCGATCGACATCAGTCACACCACTTTGCAACACAAGTTTCTTCCCGCCCTCCTGTGTGACTTACATCGCCGGGCACTTATTTTCACTATGGAAAACCTTCGTACTTCTTCACTGAAGGATTTCATTCCAATCACACGTCACAGAGCGGTGCGGAGTTAAAACGATATTTTGAACCACCCCAATGACATCCGAAATCGAATAGAATTGACTTTAGTCGGCTCAAAGATTCTAGCGCTAACTCGTTCATACATTATCTATAGGAATTTCCTTGTAAATATTCCGATAGATACCAATTTTCAAAAGTGATGAGCAAAAAAAGAACCTACCGAACGAAAATCACAAAAAGGGTATCGACGGCAAATTAAAAAACTCACATTCACCACACAACCACCACACCCATTCACAACTGCCTGCATAAGACAAACAAATTATCCAAGACATTATGAAGAAGAGATGGTAGCAACTTATTCGGGATTTTCGTTCAAATTCTTGGCACACACAATACATAATATCTACTTTTGGTTATAACTCCTGTTATAGTATATAGAATGCAACAAAACTCTGCGCTTCCAATGCTACATCTCCCAACACATAACTTACCTTTACCACGTCACCACTCTACTCTTGCATTTCCTCGTCCTCCTTCAGGCTGGTTATGGAACCCGTATTACTACTGTGACCAGCAGCACACGAGACAATGCAGTCCTCGTACGTCCACTTGGGATACACTCGCTTGTACAGATACAGTAGAACCGTATCGTGTGATTTCAACTGTGTATCGAAGATGCACTTCATATGACCGTGAGTTCCTGCAGAGAAATAAAAATCATTAGAAATGGAGCTTCATTGTTCAAAACCCAAACACTTACCCAGCGATTCCTTGATATGACCCAATCGGCCCAACTTGGTGCGCAGCTTGCATGGTTTGAAATACTCGATGTCCTCCGGATTGAAGAACATATACCGAATCACGGCCGATTTGCGATGTATCTTGAACGGATGTCCGCTGATGACGGCACGCTTCAGCACCACCCTGTCCGGATTGCAGTCGATCACGCTACCCGAGGCCACCATTCCGAGAGACGTGTCTGGGTTGGTTCGGAAGCACACTACCGGCGCCGGAGGAAACTGTATAGGAGCGAAGAAAGTGGCCACCACAGTCATTCCCGGTCGGAAGTACCGCTCATACTTGTGCTTGTCGCCGTTGGTATGCTGGCTGAATATTGGGTTCACAATAAACCGCCGGAAGCCACACTGAACGATAAGACGTTCCTTGGACTTGATGGGGATGGTAGAGTTAGAAGTCCTCTTCAAACACACGTTCATGACGGACATTTGATGTTCATGAGGTAACAAGCCGTACACTACAACCTGTTCGCCATTTCCTGCCGAGAGATAAGCATTCCACGCATCTTGAGGAACGTTTTTCACGAGAATTTGGATGTACCAGCCAGGCATAACTCCATCATCCACTTCTTGAGCATCTTTGATGATCCGTCGCTTCGTGCGATCGAAATTCTTGAACTGATAGATTTTAGCGTAATCCAGTGGCAGATTTTCCTTCACATCCCAGGGAGACGTTCGGAACGATTCCAAGCCACGATATTTCCTAAACCGTTCTCTGGCAGGAATGTTTGCCGGAGTGTCGATTTCATCGGGGAAAATTTCGTCATCCTTGGCTGCTTGTAGATTCGCAAGTGTGCGTTTCTCTTCTTCCATGTCCATTTGTTTGTCGTACCTTTCAGCCGAAACAGGGCCATCCGAAACGCTCACTTCCTCATATTCTTCATCATCCTCTTCGGTTTCCTCTTGCTCTGCTGCCTTGCTTTCCGTATCTGATTCACAAGACATGTAATCTTCCTCCTCTTCGTCGTCATCGTCTTCATCATCCTCATCGTCATCGTCATTCTCGGACACTTCTTCAATATCTGGAATCCAGGCAGCTTGGTAGTCGCTCATACCTTTAGGAATCCTCTTGATCAGCTTTTTCTTGTTCTCATTTTTCGAAGCTTCAATTTCTTCCTCTGTTGGCCACGTTTGCTCAGCATCCATCTCATCAGGGATGTTCTCCTTCTGTAGGCTTGTTTGCTTCTGCTCATCGGCCTTGGCCAACAGCTTGCACTCTCCTGACGACATTTCCTCGTCTCCTTTTCGCAATTTGTACGGATCCTCAGGGGCGTAGATTTCCGACATTTGGAAGTCACCTAGACCAGGAATGTGCACCAGCTGATTGACCGACAAGGGAACTCCACGCAGAAAACCAGTAACCTTCAGAGTTCCTACACTTCCTTCGCCCATCTCCGGTACATACTCAACCTTCTCTCCGAACAAATGCGGACGATTGGCTTTATTGTGGAGGACCTTTCGTTTTTGACCACCAACTCGACGCAACAAGTTCAATCCATCGGTGTTGGAATCCAAAGTCATGATCTTTTCATCCGGCAGAACGTCGGAGATTGCCTTTTGAATTGCGCTTTTCACCTGTCCGCGCTTCTTCGGGGCAATAGATTCCATATCCATGACAAACACCATTGGCGTAGGAAGACCTTGACTAAGAGCCATGTTTAAGATTTTGGCACCATTTTTATCAATGATATCATCTTCCACTTCGGTGGCGGAGAGAAGCAAAATGGTTGAATCGCACACTTTGAGCGCATCCAGAACTGAAAGCTCATGACCGTGTCCAACCTCGGGGGTGATGAATGAGAACCTCTGACGGAATCGGGGAACGCTAAGTAATGAAGAGAGGATAGAAATACTGATTCACAAATACAGGGTTGTTACAAAAATTACAAAATTGTGTCTTCGAAAATCACGACGTTGAAAATTTGAAATCCAATAATTCAATAATGACATCGAGAAAACCTTATTCAATAATACTACTAGAAACTTTAAATTTATTTGTCATTAACTATCAAGTATAATTTTTGTAGAAAATCATGAAATTTAATATAATTTATAACTGTATAGGGTGGCTGATCCAGTGGTAGTGTGTGTACCAATAGTAGTGGTAGTGCGGTTTCAAGCGTGTTATAGGCAATTTTTATTTTTATGTGTATTTTTCTAACATGGCCCTTGTTAAATTGATATGAATGTGTATAAAATTTGTTTGGAAAATAGGAAGGAAATAGTAGAAAACAATTAAAAACCTTAACTTTTTTACTCCTTTGCACCAGTAATAGTGGGACGTTTCTATAATAGTGGGTTTCAATGGGAAATCAATGTAAACCACTATAATAGGAACAGACGTTAGAAAATACCACTATTACTGGAAAATGTTCCAGTAATGGAGGAAATGCTTTTTTGAAAGATTCAATGATTTTATCATTCTAAAATTATTTTTTACGAAAAATAGAATAGAAAAGCTTTCGTATGACGTATTCAGATATGAAAAACGAGCTTCCGTTATTTTCAGGCGATTTTTTATTCCTCAACCCGTTACTATTGTCACTATCACTGGTACAGACGCCCTACAATTGTTGTTCAATATTGCGCTTGAAGGTGTTATGCGGAGAGCCGGACTTAACAGTCGAGGCACGATTTTCACGAAATCCGGACAATTTGTTTGCTTCGCGGACGACATAATATCCATGTCGATGGGGATGAATTTGAAACGGTGGCAGATTTGTACACCCGCCTAAAACGCGAAGCAAAAAGAGTCGGGTTAATAGTGAATGCGTCGAAAACAAAGTACATGCTGGTTGGCGGAACTGAGCGCGACAGGACCCGCCTAGGAAGCAGTGTTACTATAGACGGAGATACCTTCGAGGTGGTGGACGAGTTCGTCTACCTCGGATCCTTGTTACGAAGGCGCTTCATCAGCGGAAGTCGTGCCTACTATGGGCTCCAGAAGAAACTACGGTCAAGAAAGATTCACCCCCGCACCAAATGTACGATGTACAAAACGCTCATAAGACCGGTAGTCCTCTATGGGCACGAGGCGTGGACTATGCTCGAGGAGGAATTACAAGCTCTTGGGGTTTTCGAACGCCGAATGCTAAGGACGATCTTCGGCGGCGTACAGGAGAACGGCGTGTGGCGGCGAAGGATGAACCACGAGCTCGCTACGGCAAACCCAGTATCGTGAACGTAGCTAAAGCTGGAAGGATACGCTGGGCAGGACATGTTGCAAGAATGCCGGACAACAACCCAGTAAAGATGGTGTTCGCTACGAATCCGGTCGGAACAAGAAGGCGTAGGACGCAGCGAGCTAGGTGGATTGACCAGGTGCACCAGGACCTGGAGAGCGTGGGTCACAGTTGAGGATGGAGAGAAGCGGCCATGAACCGAGTGAATTGGCGAATTATTGTTGGCGAGGCTTTATCAAGATAATTGATGTAAAGCCAAATAAGTAAGTAAGTGTATGCAATTGGAGTAGAGGCTGAGTTTGCCACTATAGTTAACGCAATTCGATATGGTATTTGTTTACGATAGGTACTACAAACCATGTCAAGTTGAATACTTCAAAATATCGTAAACAAGTTCCTTGGAGAATGCGCAAACAGAATTATCAGGAGAATAGGAGACTGTTTATTTTGTTCTTAATCGCTAACAACAACAACCTTTCGAACATTCAGTTTCTCTTACCGGCCGCCGAGCGGCGACACTGATGTTTGTATTCCACTCACTGATCGCGCTACGCTGGATTCTCAAATTTTTCAAACTTTTAACACAAGCGCATGGAAGAATGGTAGTCGGAGAACTGTCAAAACGTATGAAAAATAATAAAAAACGTAAATTGCTTACAATAAGGAAACTGGTTTAAAAAAGTAGTGATTAGAAATCAAGTGTAAAGTGAATACATAACTTTTTGTGACGGAGCCGAGCTCATTTGAAATTTTATTACAATTACGGTCTGAACGAGGATAGGGATAACATATGTTTAAGGTAAGAATGGTGAGAATTTCTCTAGAAGATCCAAAGCTAATATTTCCAGTTATTTTCCTACGTATTGCTCCAAAAATGTGTCCATGGTTTATCCCAAGAATTATTCTAGGATATCTAATTAGATCTCTTTGAGATAATTCTAAAAGATGAACAAGTACAGTGGGGATTCGCTCGTTGGAGTTCCGCTACATGGAATGACTCGGTGGTTGGATGTTCGCTGGTTGGAAAACATTCCAACTAAGAAGCACTCGAATGTCAAGAGTACACTGAGAACAGCGTTGCAGTTGAAAATACTATATTAGGGGTTTAAATTAAATACACAACGCCACTTGATTTGTGCAGACTAAATTTGCATTTATTTCAAATATTTTGTGCATTCAATTTCACCATGGTACCATTTCGACAGTAAAAATTACTATATCATGGTTAAAAACTTGCAGCAAGCCAGAATCGAACCGAGGATCTTACGATTGTCAAGCGCGAACGCTTACCGCTCGGCTATCGATGCGGTTGGATTGAGAGTGACCATAACGTAAATAAAAAGCGTTCTTGATAGCTCAATCGTGATTGGAATAGTAACTTTAAAAACTTGTTCATGGTGCTCATTACTTCAACGCTTGTTTCAGTGTAGATGTCAAACCGACTTTGACGTCTGAGCACCGTCTTATTGAAGTATTATATAGAACAAAATGTGCATGTATACAGTTGTGTTCAGAATAATAGTAGTGAAAGCCGATTTTCATACAAAATGCTCAACTTTGGCATGCTGTAACTTTGGTTCCTTATGAGCAATCGGCATGAAGTTTTGGCAGTGAACTACAAATATACTTAATTTCATTATCACAAAATTTGAAAAATTTCACACTACCGGCTGAAAAGTTAAGCACTAGGTGAAATCGCTTAAAATAATAGTAGTTTTTCTTTTGTAAATTTTTGTTCAGCAACAATTTTATAAAAAATTGGCTTGTTTATACATTTATACCTTCGGTGGAAATAGTTGAAACGATGAATAAAGAAAAATTCAAAAACTCAAAATACAGCAGATATTTAAATTATTAAAACTACTATTATTTTGAGCGATTTCACCTGGTGCTTAACTTTTTAGCCGGTAGTGTGATTTTTTTCAAATTTTGTGATAATGAAATTGAGTATATTTGTAGTTCACTGCCAAAACTTCATGCCGATTGCTCATAAGAAAACAAAGTTGAGCATTTTGTATGAAAATCGGCTTTCACTACTATTATTCTGAACACAACTGTATGTGTGAATCGTGAGGATTTGCTCTCCAGCTGCGTGAGTCTAGAGCATTTTCACTAGCTTTCAGGTTTTCCAACAAACGGGTCGGATTCGCTAGATGGAATGCAGTCGTGTTCCAACCAGCGAATCCCCGCTGTATTCCTTATTGAGTTACTCCATAAATTTCTATAAGAATTTCTCCAGCAATTCATCAAGATATTGTTATAACATGCCTCGTGTAATTTCTCGAGTAGAATAATGTCATAGATTCTTCAAAATTAAATTGAAGTTATCACTCAAGCAAATACTACAGTAATTATTCCAGTGATTCTCCAGACCATTCCTTCATGAATTTCTTTAGGGATTCTGTTGGATATTATCCAAGGATTCGATTGGTTCTTTCAATATCATAATAATATCTTTGCAAATATCCAGCAGTTCTTCATGAGATTCTTGCGGGAGATCATCGGGAATTTCTGCAGAAGTTTCATTCGAGATTACCACAAAATTTGTTTTATTTTGTTTCAGGAATTTTCGAAATAATTTCTATGAAATATCCCTAAGAATGTTCTGGAGACATCTCTGAGAAATAATCCTTGAGATCTTCCTTGGAAAGTTTCTCGAAGAATTTCTGTAGGACTTCCTGGAGAAATCTCTGGAGTTATCCCTGAAGGTATCCACTATCCCGAGATAAATTCCTGAATGACAATTTAAGAGTGAATCGTTCGAAATCAGTAGAGGCATCTGCTTGAATTCCTTAAGATGTCCCTCACAGAAATCTTGTACGAAATTTTAGCAAAACCGATTGAAGAACCACTGGATAGATTCCTGAAGGACTTTCTTGAGAAATTTGAGAAAAAATCTCTAGGGATAAGTGATTTCATGAGTTATCCTTAGAAAATGTCCAAGTTGAATTCTTGAAAATATCGTAAACAGAGTTCTTGGACAAGTTCCTTAGAGAATACGCAAACAGAAATACCACGAGAATTCCTAAAAGTAATATCTGAAGTAAGGTACCGTGGGGAAAGTGGGTAATGCAAATCGTACAGTTGAGATTCTTCAAACTTTAAAGACTTTAAATTAAAATTAATGAGGTCGTGTATATTTTTTAGCTTGATTCCCACCAAATATAAGCAGTATGCGGAAATTGATTTTTATGTAAAATAAAAGAATACAAAGCCCCACAAGTGGGGCAAGTGGAAAGTTTGTGTTGTTTTTAACAATAAATTTAAAAAATAAATATTTCTAAGACATTTTTTTAGGAAATTCCTTGTGATGTTACGACAAGTGTCATTGCTCGCAATACTGTAGGTATTTCTCATGATTTCCTCGGGGTATTTCATCGGAAATCAATTCAGGTATTTACCAAAAAATTAAGATATTACTTCGAAGACTTCTTCAAGAGTCCATTTAGTGATAATTTCTGAAGGAATTCTTTCAAGAATATCCTCAATTAATTCTTCCAAGAATTTTCACGAAGAATTCCTTTACGAATTCTGTTTTAGATAGCTCAAGAATTCAACCTTATTTTTTCCAGACCCCAGATTAAGATTTCAACTAGGATTTTTTGTAAGAATACCTTCAGGAATTACTTCAGAGACGCTTCCTAACATTTTTTTTTTTCGTCAAGGAAATTTTCCTTAATTTATTGGAGAAAGTTCTCAAGTAACCAGGAGTAATCATTGAATAAAATGCTAGAAAAGTTCCTAGAAACAAATAGACTTTATGACGAATCCCAGATCGAATTTATTGTGGAATTCTCGGAAGATTTCTCCGTAAATTTCTCATAATAACCCCTCGAGGAGTAATTGTGGATATGAAAAAGCATAGAAATTCTTGTAGTTTCTTTAAAAAAAATCTCTCATCGAATTACCTATTTTAAAACCTTTGGACTTGCAGAAATTTCTCTAGGAGTCTTTGGCAGATCTCATATGTTTTCAACTAATTGAAATCTATTAGCGCTAACAGAAAGAGCACAATCATTCCGTTGCGATACATATAAACAAGTTCAATTTTATGCCGCTTTTACCGTGCAAAAAGTCAAAACTTCGAAAACCGGAAAAATCGAAAAAAAATAGACATCAAATCTCTAAAAAGAAATTTGCTACCAACCCTGTAAACTCACGACCGTAGCACCAGCCCAGAAAATAGTGCAAATAAAACGAATCCTTACTTCATGTATCGAATCCTGTTGGAAACTCTGAACACGGTGGCCTCCTCGTCACATCCCTCCACAATGGCCAGAGCCGAATTGGGGTCCACATTGGCGTGCAACGGAAGAATACAGGTCAAAAACGGTGCCGTCGTTGCTCCTCCGATAGCTCTCTTCAGCGCAATCGCTTCCTGGCGCTTATTTTTGCGAATTTGGTTCGCTTGCCGGCGACGATCTTCCCGGCCGAGCTCTCGGTGCGACTTTTTAGTGGCGGATTTCAAGTTTGTCTTTCCTGCAATAAACGCGAAATCAAAGTCAAATCAAATCCGTTCCCACCACGATTCCTTTCGGCTGCAGAAACAATAACAAACCTTTAGCGACTCTATCGAGCGATCGCTTAGATGCATGTTTTCCATGTTTATGCGCCTTGTTGGTTTGCTTCAGCGCACCAGCCTTATGGATGGTATCTATGGCCATGATTTGCGTAGATTTCCAAGATTTTTGCTAATGATTTTCACCAGAAAAACTTCGATTTTTCACCGCACTCAGAAACTGGCCGAGCCGCACATGGCTTTTGACATGTTTACAAGACCGTGCGCGAGAAGAGTGAGGTTAGAGCAGGTGCATCATGCGTGTTTACATCTGAGGGCCCAGTGAAAAAAATAAACGAGATGCATTTTTGGTATAACACGAAAAGTTGTTTTATTCAAAAATGGTTTATTTATTATTGTCGGTTTTACTTTAACATTATTAAGGACAAGGTTGCCATAGCACAAAGATGAATATCGCAATGGCTGACTGGTTTTCAAGTTGAATTTTGAAACTTTGGGTTCTGGTACAATTTTTTTACTCTGGAATTAAAATACACACAAAAAAACGTTGCGGTCGAAATTACTATTTTAGAGGGTTAAGTTAAACGCAAAGCACCAGCAATTTTCTGCAGACTATAGAACGATTCTACAACAAACCTAAAAGTTGACGATTTTACTATATCATAATACATGCAGAAGCCGGTATTTTTGAGCTTCCATCTCAGGCACTGTCTAGAATATGCATTTTACATTAGAATTGTTTTTATTTGAGGAAATTAGTCGAGGCCATACTCACGAAATGTAAAAAAAAGCACAGAATTATCCGGATGAAAATATTGTTCTGCAAGCATTCCGGATAGTGGATTTCTTTCACAAGAGACATAGTGGGAACGTAGATTAATTTGTATAATCGTTTTAATTATACGAACACCCATCTTTTCTTCAAAATATAATGTATTAAGCCAGCACTTTGTTACACTTATCACGAATATATAAACTCAACTAAACGAGTTGCGTTTTGCTCAAAATATGATATCAACAAAATGGCGCATTGCCGTATTGAGTTGATTAAAAATTACTACGCTTATAGTAATTTCTATCGCAGAATATAGCCAGCTGAAAATTATCGGTACTACACGCTTGATTCAACCATGTACATGGTAATTATCACCGCATATGAAGTATATATTGAAAACAAAAGTGTTATATGAATAACTGCACAAAATTGTAATTTTTTCTATTGGATACTCCACTGGAGCATAGTATTTTTTACTGCTTTTTGGTTAAATTGACATTCATTTTCGTTATTTACAATATTTTAAGCCATGGTAAATTTAAGCATTGATTTATTGTGATTTGTACAACAGTATTATTTTGTGTGTATGTACTGGATACCTCTAATGCGGTATTTATAAATTACATAATGTTGTAGGAGTAAGGGGAGAATGAAGTATCAACGTTGCAGTTGAAAATACTATATTGGAGGGTTAAATTAAATACACAACGCCACTTGATGTGTGCAGATTAAATTTGCATTTATTTCAGATATTTTGTGCATTCAATTTTACCATGGTACCATTTCGACAGTGAAAATTACTATATCATGGTTAAAAACTTGCAGCAAGCCAGAATCGAACCGAGGATCTTGCGATTGTCAAGCGCGAACGCTTACCGCTCTACTATCGATGCGATTGGATTGAGAGGCACCAAAACGCAAATAAAAAGCGTTCTTGATAGCTCAATCATGATTGGAATAGTAAATTTAAAAACTTGTTCATGGTTCTCATTACTTCAACGGTTGTTTCAGTGTAGTGCAAAAGGTACCCAAGTTTGACAGATTGCAGTACACTTTTCACGGCATTCTAGATTACCTTATGAGCCATAAAATTTTGGGCAACTGCAAGGGACATGGAGGTCTTTAATGTGTCTTTGATACAACTGCCAACCCAAAATCTCTCGATATTCTTTTTACTTACACGGAGAAGCGAAATAACTCAAATTTGAGATAAAAAGTACTCAAAACTTGTCGAACACTGCCTATTTGGATATTATTTTGTACTGAGTGTTGAATGCTTTTAACTCAATCTTGAGGTACATCGAAAAATACTCAATTTTGTGTTATTTGAAAGTTGACGTTTTATTTAATATCTGTACAACTTTATAACTTTTGTTTTTCAGAGATTGGTAAAAATTCGACTCAAGTTTTGATGGGATCTCCCGAAAGAAAAAAACATCGGAACCATCAATTATTTTTGCCATGGATTGGTAAGTTTTAATCATTAAATAATTGTTTGGGCAATGAGGTGCTTCCCGACGAGTTAAAACCAGAGTTCCGAAAGGTGAGCGGAAGCACCGTTTGGAAAATCGGATACCCGATAGAGTTGTGGACATTCATCAAACGAAGGAAAATATATGTGTTTTTTTTCTGTTCGGAACATAAACCACTGCGACCAATAGTTGATCTATTGTAGTATATCCCGTGTCCTTTGTGTAGTGCATGTCGTTTTACTTTGTCACTATCGAGAAGTGATAAAGCATTCGGTTTTATTACAGTTGTAATTCCTAACTTGATCACAGGAAAGGATTCTAACTGAAAGGTTCCTACCCTTCGAAGAGTGTGGAGCATGCACTCTCCACAGGCGCGCCCCTTTATCAGGCAAAATCGGATCCCTCGATAAAGCCAAGAAATTACACCGATATTGTCCATGCATCAGAATCCTAGTCCTTACTTCTTCAAACTAGAGAACGAAATAAATAAAAGATTAGAAAACAAATTGTTGAATTCGACTCATTTTTTTTCCTTGTTTCAAGATCATTCTCGGCAACTGGGAAAACCGAGACTTGTCACTTTCAACAAGGTTTTTTAAAATGTAACAAGGACTGAAAGTGTTCCTTTGATTACTATAACATCCTGTTCTCTTCGTTTGAAGCAGTCAGGACTAGGGTTCACCAGAGTCTATGAATGGAGAGTTGCGCGAAGCGACTTCTTTGAATAGTTGTTCTTCTTCGTCTTCGAAAATAGCCCCTATCTGTTTTGCTGGTCTGCTCGATAGGTAGACGGTTTGACAGTTCGATAGGTAGATTTGGTTTCACTCTTCGCGCAACTCTCCATTCATAAACTCTGGGGTTCACTGGTAGATCTTTACCCCATAACGCACCACGAAAAGGTGATCTACCCGCGTTATGAGTTAAATGGGAAATATATGTGTTATTATCGTGTGAATAGGGTCCTAAAGCCCTGTCCCGATTTTAGTGCCAAACGCTTAAGTTTAAGCCAAAAACACAAGTTTACTCAATTTTCTAATGTTTTCCGTTGGTTTAAGTCAAAAAATCATTGTTTTAGATTTTGTCACACCCCTTGGCTTAAACTCAAATTTTGGGTGTATTTCGTTTTCCGTGTCCCTTCCGAAATGTCAGATAGGAACAACCCCAGTGTTGAAACTAAAACCCCTGTGGTGTTTTTGTCGACTAAGCGAACGTCAAACATGATCTCAAGTGTCAAGGTTCATTTATGGACCCAATTTTTAAATTAATGTTTTAATATGATATAGCCGTTATTTGAGCGGGAAAAAATGCTAAAGTAGTTGAAGTATCATGCTCTTTCGGGTTGTTAAATAAAAACAAGATTTTATTAAAAATTTTAGGACCCAATTATGTTATGCTGTTTTGTGGAATATTCGTGAGAAATAATAAAATAATTTTAATATCATGAAACTTTTGAAAACAGTTATTTTTTGAGAAATCAGCCCCAGTATAAAGCTAAGTATGCTGTTTCGCTCAAGAAAAGTAAAAAATTTCCTTGACTGAATGGGTCAAGAAATTTCCTACAGAGAGCTCCATTTGAAATGACATTTCTTCTCAATTGCTTACTGCGATCAAAGAAAAGTGATTTTCTTTATCATTTCTTGTTAGAAATTCCCCACGCATCGAAATAGGCGATTACTTTTCTTGTCAGCAGCAAATCGGCCTTAACACTCAATTTTAAGTAGTTTCAATCCAAAAGCGAATCAAAACGAAGTTTTCCAGGACTGTCTCAAAATTGAATACCTTTCAAATAACTCAATTTTGAATCATTCCACTTAGCTGTCAAGGGATCATGCACAAATTACGTCACGCTCCAAGGGGGGGGGGAGGTGGTCAAGCCAAACGTGACAAGCCTTACACAATTTTCGAAGGACTTATACAAAAAACGGTACAAAGGGGGGGAGGGGGTTGACAAATTTAGCGTGACATAATTTGTGTACCATCCCCAAGTTGAGTGAAAAATACTGAATTTTGAGTTGTTTCGCCTCTCCGTGTACCCACGAATGTTTTCAGAAAAAGACTGCATAACTGCATTTACCCAATGGGGGTACTTTGGCCTAATATAAGCCAAATTTGGGCAAATGCAACTTTTTTAAAAGAAAATTTGTAAGAACTCAAAATTGCGTTGAAACAACCCAAAATTGAGTTGAATCCCGTCTCCGTCTACACACATTTTGCCCTTAATTTTGTGAGACTTTGTTTCAACGTGCATCAAATGCACCTCTTGAAAGTGCAAGGTGCATCAGCTCGCTTCCGAACCGAAACAGCGGAAAACGTCAAAATCTGAAAGTTACACGATTGCTGCTGTGCACTCTTCTGCGATAAAAGTTGTTTCGCAAGATCGAAGTTTTCACAATAATTTTCGGAATTTCAAACGCATTTACCTTATTTAGCTGACCCGGGACCTACTCGCCCTGGTAGTGCAAAGTTTGTCTCTGAGCCGTTACTGACGAAAAAATGATCCGCGCAGTGTCTCAAACAATTCGACAGCCGCTAAGGCGATGGAGTGCCAGCACTGGCGTAACCGGTCAACATGGAGCCGTGAGTATAATGTGGAGTTTACTATTGTTTGGAATAATATATCCTTTGTTTCAGAATCTGCTGCACCAATCCTACAACGAAAGACTGTCCGAGGTTCAGGTCCGGTACAAATCGACACCTATCAATACGGTTATCATGTTTGTTCCCCAGCAAGAGGTATGTTTCCCATTTACTGCACAATGTTAAAGACCACCTTACTAAAAATTTTCTCAATCGCTGAACTGCTGTTCTACTATTCATTTTACAAATATCCTTGGCTTGAACAAAAGTTTCTGTAAACAACAAATTATCGCACAGAATGACCAACAATGAAATACAAATAAAACACTTGCAGAATTTTTTTTTTCTTTTTACATAAGTCGAGTCTAGTACACGAAACTGAAGACGGCCTTAAAGTTGAGGTCGAAACACGCGTAGCTGTCAAATAATACAAACTTTAGTGGAATTAAATGGTATAGTACCTAATTAAGTTTTTCGTTTACTTATAGGTATTTCACTAAACAGCTCGAAGATTTATTATCATTCTGATTTGAGTTTGATAAACAAAAGTAATGTAATATACATTGTAATATATGTCAACATGTAATATACATACATGTTTTTATGATGAAAAAATAAGACCCTTCATATGAATTTTGGGATCAAATTCATTAACTCATTTTGCAATAGTGGTCTTATGTTGCGCAATTTTTAAGCTATTACTATTCCTGCTAGATATTTTTGCTCTTGCTTTGTTATTAAAATGCGTTTTATATAAAATTGAATAGTCAGATGAAACTGTAAATGCATAAAAGAAATATGTTAAAAATACATAAATTCAGCGAATATGTAATATTTAATGAGGTGATCTCTAGGTCTTGTCCATCACTGTATACAAACGATAATCTTCGATTCGTAGGCATGGATTGTCGAACGGATGGGTAAATTTCACCGAATCCTGGAGCCCGGTTTAAACGTGTTACTGCCGATAGTAGACCGCGTCAAATACGTCCAAAGTTTGAAGGAAATTGCCATCGATGTTCCGAAACAGTCTGCAATTACCTCAGATAACGTAACTCTTAGTATCGACGGCGTCCTGTACTTGCGGATTCTCAATCCTTATCATGCATCGTATGGGGTTGAAGATCCCGAATTTGCCATCACTCAGCTGGCCCAGACAACGATGAGATCCGAGTTAGGCAAGATGTCCTTGGATAAAATCTTCCGGGAACGTGAATCGCTCAACATAAGCATCGTGGATTCGATCAACAAGGCCTCGGAAGCTTGGGGCATTTCCTGCCTTCGGTACGAAATTCGTGACATAAAACTGCCAAGCCGTGTCCACGAAGCTATGCAAATGCAAGTGGAAGCAGAGCGTAGGAAACGTGCTGCCATTCTAGAGTCTGAAGGTGTTAGAGCCGCCGAAATCAACGTCGCTGAGGGTAAACGCCAGTCTCGCATTCTTGCCTCTGAGGCCCAAAAGCAAGAAGAGATCAATCGCGCCAATGGTGAGGCAGCGGCGCTTATTGCTGTGGCGGACGCCCGTGCCAAGGGTCTGAGGGTAGTCGCAGAATCCTTGCTGTCCAAGCATGGCAGAGATGCGGCATCGTTGGCCGTGGCGGAAAAATATGTCAATGCATTCGAGAACCTCGCCAAGGAGAACAACACGCTTATCGTCCCGTCGAATGCAGCGGACATTTCCGCCATGGTTGGTCAGGCCATGCAAATCTATAAGAGCCTCTCGAGACCCCCGGCGAAGCAGATAGAGCCTGAAAGTGAACCTCCGATGGAAAGTACAATGTATGAAGCTGATGATGTTGCTGCTAAGAGAGATACCTCTAAATTTACAGAATAATCTCATTCGGAGACCAAGGCGAGGGTTTTGAAAAATAATATGCTTAACAGATCAAGATTTTAATTGGCGCTCTAGGAAAAGTGAAATCGTTATGATACGCAAGTTGGTTTGGCACCTGAGAGGAGACACTACAGGAGAAGTATTTTGGAAGACCCACTTAAATGGTTGATGTAAATAAAGTTTAAGGTAAACTTCTGTTTCAAATATTTATACTTCGAAATTTTCCGTTAGAATGAAGATTCAATGCAAGTCACAACTAAACTATTGTTGAAAATATGACTATTTATTGCATCAACTCTTTATTTGACTTAAATTTTGGTTCTTGCAATTTATCCTTCCGCAATTCTCATTAAGTAATAAACTCCCTGAAGTACAAGGCTGTTACAAAAACTTCAAAATCTTATCAGCGAAAACCGCGACTTATTAAACTCGACCGGCGCCAAAAACAAAATTTTTCAATGACCTAATTTAGAGTTTGCTCATTGGGTTTATTCTACGACTGGCGTAAGGACCAGATTGGTCCTCCATACCTTAGTATGGATAGCGCCACGCTTGTCAGGAGCTTGCGTTTGCTGGCAATTACAGCAGAGCTGTTAGACATCATCCTCGATAACGCCGCTATACCCGTAGATGTCCTTTTTCAAGCATATTCAACGTGGCTAACGAAACTGACAAGATGCCAAACGATCCCTTAGTCGTTTGGACTCTATGGTGCAATCACCTACCGAGATAAGCGCCTGTTGCTCTCGGACTTGCATTGACCACCACCTCCTCAGTCTTGTGACGGGCCAGTCCTAGTTTCCATGACTTCATCCATTCCTCAACTATGGAAATAGAGTGCGCTGCTGTCGACTCTTCTTCCTCCATCGATTCACCATAGACCACTAGGGTGATATCGTCTGCGAAGCCAACAGCCTTAATACCCGTCGTTGGAGCCCAGATAGCCGTAGCGGTAAACGCGCAGCTATTCAGCAAGACCATGCTGAGGGTCGTGGGTTCGAATCCCACCGGTCGAGGATCTTTTCGGGTTGGAAATTTTTTCGACTCCCCAGGGCGTAGAGTATCTTCGCACCTGCCACACGATATACGCATGCAAAAATGGTCATAGACACAGTAAGCTCTCAGTTAATAACTGTGGAAGTGCTCATAAGAACACTAAGCTGAGTAGCAGGCTCTGTCCAGTGGGGACGTAATGCCAGAAAGAAGGAGAAGAAGGGGCAGCTTCAGTACGTCATCGTACATCGCATTCCATAACAGCATGGCCCGTTGTCTAATCTGTCGACACATATTTGGCACTTAGCGATTTGCTTACAATCGCTTGCCCTATGGTCTTCGGTGCCACATGGTCTGCACATTTAAGGTGAAGATGAATCGAAGCCAAGCTTCAAATTTTCGAGAGCACGGATCTGGAGAACCAAACTTCCGTTTAAGCTGAAAACTTAATCGATTGGTCACTAGCTGGTGGTGACCAATCGATTAGGTTCTCAGCTCAAACGGATGTTTTGTTCTCCAGATCCGTGCTCTCGAAAATTTGAACTTTGGCTTCGATTCATCTTCACCTTAACTTCTGTCGGGACCATTGTAGCCCATTCACAAATTTCATAACGCTTCATAAGGGTTCATTCAAATATTACGTAACGCAAAATTAGGCAATTTTAGACCCCCTCCCTCCCCACGTAACAGCTTTTGTATGGAAAATTTTAAATTTTTGTATGGACCGTAACACTATGTGAGACCCCTTCCCTCCCCCTGTTGCGTTACGTAATATTTGAACGATCCCTAACGCGGTGGTTGAGTGTCTCTAAAATGTTACAGCTCATTCTTCTTCTTCTGTCAGGTGTGAGATCACTGCGTCCGATCTTTTGTAAATGGTATCTGCTGGGGCAGTGTCCAGTTATTAGACCGGTGTAGGTGCTGAGGTCCCTTTTGATAAGACCAATTAGTTTTTGTATTTGTTTCGAATTAATTGAGACGAATCTTTTGGGCTGATTTGCATTGGAAACTGTTTTCCAAATGGATATAATTTGACAACCAGCTGTTAAGTTTAATATTTAGTGAACAATTTGATATGCCAAAAAATGGCTCATGACCAATGAATGTATTGGCCGATCCATTCCTGGCTAGCTCATCGGCAATTTCATTACCCTCTAGACCCGTATGCCTCGGGATCCAATATAGTTTAACTCGATTGCGGATGGCTAGGGTTTTTAGAACAGGAACACATTCCCACACTAATGTTGAGTTAAAAGTGTAAGCTTTTAGAGCATGAAGAGCTGCTTGGCTGTCGGAGAAAATATATATTGTGGCATTTCTGTAATTCCTCTTTACGCTGCGCTGCGCACATTCAATGATAGTATACACTACTTCAGCCTGAAAAACTGTAGGCCACTGTCCGAGAGGGACAGAGATTTCAGTCTTGGTCCGTGCACTCCAGATTCAAGAAGGATTGTTAATTCTCGATCCATCAGTGTAGAATTTGAATGAGCCTGCACGCACGCAGCGCGTTGCATTTTGTTCAGCTTGGCTCTAGTCGTAACCTCGCTTGTTTTTGGCCACCAAACAAGGGAAGCGTAGGCTATTCTAGGCCAAACGATGGTTTTATATATCCACATAATCATATTAGATTTTAGGCCCCACTTCTTTCCACAGGTGTTTGAGCAGACCCACAGAGAATTGAGACATTTATTTACCATGTTTTGAAGATGTGTGTTCCAATTGAGTTTAGCATCAAGCGAAATGCCAAGGTATTTGACTTCATTTGAGTAAACCAATTGTGTTTGATTAAGGAAAAGAGGTTGCAGCTGTACCTTTCTGCGCTTTGTGAAAGGAACAACCGTAGTAAGGGACCGTGGGGCAAGTGGGTAATGGATTTCGCATAGGTGGGATTCTTTAAATTCTAGAGACTTCAAATTAAAACAAATGGAGCTATGTATATTTTGTAGCTTGACTCCCACCAAATATAAGCAGTATGCTGAAATTGATTTTTGTGTAAAATTGAAGAAAACAGAACAGAAAAAGTTTTGGAAAAACGTCTCTTTACTTTTCACTTGGCTCACAAGTGGGGCAAGTGAAAAGTTTATCGTTTTGAGCAATAAATTCAAAAACTAACAGTTATATTCACGATTCCTATAACCTTTAACATTTGTTAAGGCGTCCCAATAAACAATAACATAAATAACATGTAAACAAAGAACATTTTATTCTTGTGACTTGAAGTTTCTTCTGTTCACTTATGTTTGTTGAAATGGTTCGACAACATTATAACTGCAACATTTCCAATACTAGTTCTTACATCATGCTCTGTAGAATTTTCACCGCTCGTTATTTGTTTTTATGAAAATCGAATTTGGCGTCGGATAACTCTTCGGGAGAAATCAATTCCGTTTCTCCAATAAAGTATTTCGAAACTTATACCCCAATTCTTATGTTGTGAACTAGCTTTACATAGACATTCCACGAGATTTCCGTGCGTTCTTTTATATTGGAACTTTTCAATCAACGTCTTCCTTTTAATCGGCTGTCCGAAGTACACATATTCACCCTCATTCTTGTTTACGGCGGATCCAACTTTCGATCGAATCCATGGCCCATTTGATTCTGCTGGCTTAAACGAGAATGCGTTAAACGAAAGCGCATTCGAACGTTAACAAGAATAGGGGTGATTAATATCGTAATATTTGGCAACCTTTTTTTTAGAAAAATGCCATGATAATAGCTTTTAACGCTTTGAGTATAGTGTTTCTTGAATTATCAGCACGTTCTGTTATTCAATGATAATTGTGCTCCTTATATACTTATAGCTACCTGAAGAGAAAACACAAATTCAATCTCTAATGAGAAACTTTTCATTTACCCCACGTGATTAGAAAATTGACGGTGTTTCAATTCAGTTATTTAGGTCTATGTCGAATTACTTCTAAAACTTTTTTCATTGCAGTTTAAAATTGTCAGAGGGGACAACTTAGTAGTGGTACAGAAATTGTTTTTCCGCAACTTTTTTACCGCTGAAAATACTGAAATAAGATTGCACGCTGCCAACTTGTTACGGAGTTATATTTAACAGGTTAACAATCTTTCGCTCTATTATGCAATAATTTGAAAAATCTCAGGAATTTCTTACCTATTGTAATGTTCTGAATGGCCTCGAAGATTTACGCATGAGTTTAAAACGTTAAATCACATATTTAGTAAAATATGCAAATTATTTTCACTTGCCCCGCGGTACCTTATTTGAAGGATTTGCTAGCATAGCATGTACCCAGGTAGCAATGCATGGGTCAACTTTTCTCCTATGCATTGCTGACACTATAGACGAATAGGAAGCGTTATCGAATGCACCCTTAATGTCAAGAAATGCCAAGATGGCGTTTTCCTTTGCATGAAAAGTTTTCTTCGATCTTGTTGACTAGCATGTGTAGTGCTGAGATCGTAGATTTTCCACTTTGGTAAGCGAATTTGTTTTTGGAAAGAGTTATTGCTTCCATATATTTTGAATAAGACCTAAGACCTTTTCCATTATTTTAAGCATCACTGACGACGGACTTATCGATCTGTAAGCTTTGGGATTGGTTTTGACAACTCGAATTTGACGCGTCATCTGGAATAGGTCCAAAGACTAAACTGGCCTTAAAAATCTCTGTCATGGGAGGAATAAGCGTTTGCTCCTCTTTCTGGATAAGCGCTGGGAAAATTTCATCCATGCCTGCAGATTTAAATGGCTCCAAGGATCTCACTGCCCTTTCGCTCGCTTTGTTGGCCTCTGCAACCGGTAGCCTGATCGCCGCCACCTGGGTGCCCTGCGGGTTCTTTCTAAGGTAGATGGCCTTACTGGCTACGTCGATGTCACACTGCTCTTTAAGGGCAGCCGAGACCTCCGTTGCATCGGTGACCTCATCCAGATTTGTACACTGGAGAGTCGCTTCTGCAGTCAGGGATCTTACATCAACCTCGTCACCAAGTACTTCTTGTGCCAGTTGCTTATAGACTGCACCCTTTTGCTTGGCGTCCTTCTCTAGGACTAGGATCATTTCACCAAAACTTTTCTGTGCTTCGCATCGCGTTCAGAACTCTGGTTTAACGATTTCCTTGGCTAAGACAACACGATGCGCTAGAGCATGTGGTCGAACTCTTTTGAATTTGAATGTTCTGTTCAAGCCTGCGCATGACACAAGGGGTTTTTCGGATTTAAAAAAAGCACTAACTAGCAGGATATTTTTTAATGTTTATTGGTATGATTCAGAATCAAGTCGCATACTTCTAACAATCGATTAGACTTAAAGGTGTTAAACTATTTCTGGAACAGCGAGTACGGGCCACATAGCATGTGCGTTTTTGCAACAATAAGCTTAATCATCTCAGATGAACGATTTTCAGGAGTAGAATGTGACGATTGCGACAAGTATGCGACTATAATACGGAACACAACGTTCGAATGCATTGAACTCAATCGGTTTTCATTTGTTTGTCAATAACTGTAGTGCAGCATGCTAGAAAGAATTTTGTTTCAAATCGTGTAGCGAAGGTACCTTCTGCGAACTATTTCTTCAGACACTTGATCGTGCTCGATCCAATGTCATTCTGATTACATTTGAGAGGTTTCCCCTTTTGGGTTAGGATAGGTAATGTATAGTGGACTGTATGCGATTTCATGCAATGGCAGGCAAATAAACCCTAAAACATGAACCTTAAGTCCGTTGACACTAAGTGTTAATTTGGACAAATTGTGATGCAATATTATGAAAAAGATTGAAAACGCAATGATGCATTTCAATCCCAATACTCATTAGTTCGCTGATTAAGGCGCGTTACGCTACACAATCGGGAACGATATGACAGCGCTGCCGACCAACCTGAAATCGAAGTCTATCATGACTCAACGTTCTCTTTCACAACTTTGCGTCTCCTTCGGTTCTCAGATGTTCAATACAACAGCACCTTAGTGTGCCTACGAATAGCAATTGAAACTTTCGCGAAACAGGAACTGTAGATTGTTATTCTTCTTGCCAGAACAAAAGACACAGGCCATTATCGTTTGTAATGACGATTCGGAAGAAACCCTAAGACCTAACAAATCCCTTCAAAGAATTGAATATAACCTGTAATGAGAAAAAAAAGAAATGCACTTATTAGTGACCCGTTCAAAAGTAGATTTCTGCATACAGTTTCTGGTAGGTTTGCCAATTGTGCTCAGAAAATTCAACTCGGTCACGGTATATACGTACAGGTCCGTGAATATAAATTTCATCACGATAATCAACAAACATCTAACAGAAACTAACAAGATCTGTTTGCCTTTTTTATTCGAAACTTACCTTGCTAGACATACAACGGTGGCGAAAGATTTCACAGGCGGACCAAAGACCAAAATACCTGTAATTGAACAAAAAGAGACAACAAACTGTTAGTTTTGGATTCGTAAAGCTTTTGTGTATAAGTGTGTTTTTTTGTGAACAACAACGTCAGAAGAGGTGTCAGAAATGCAATCGTTTTTCAACACAGAAGGTTTCAGAACAGGTCCATGATTGTTTGGCATCATTCGTGTATGTTTCGTCAGATTAGATTAGATGTATGAATCTCAAAATTTAAATTGTTGCTAAGTATGCTCACCTCTGCAAATCCAATGTCACGGCAATCGATCCATGAAGCGCAATGGAAACAACGACCTGCAACGTAAGATAAGAACACTCGTTAGTAGTGGGCCAGAATCGTTTTGGGTTGCTGATGAATGAGCTTGGCGTGTCGTCATTGTCAGAAGAGGTGTCAGAAGCAATCGTTTTTTCGTTTCATGGTTGATTCAGAACAGGTCCATGATTTTTAGCATCATTCAATGAGTTGTGTATGGGGGAATAAAACAAAAGAGATTAGAATGCTTACCTTAGAAAGAAATACAACGCCGTGCATCAGTGAAACGAGAATCTGCAACAATGAGAGAAATTTATGATTAACAAATGATTGATTAGAAGACGATTCTGTCAACAAGTCGGAACAAAGCATCTCAAAGGTTGTATTTAAAATTATTTCTACTTTTTGTGACCATATGAACATTACAGTACTGAAGATTTTTTAAAATGCTTTACTAAAATTCAGACCTGTTGAGCTTGAAAAAATGTCTTAATCATTAAGTCATTTAGGATGTTGAATCATCACGTGTTACAAGCAGTGTTGGGAAACTCGTGCTCGCAAGTAAAAAAATACTCACTCTCGTACTCGTTTGCGAGTAATACTCACGCTGTGAGTCACTCATTCCTTACTCTAACTCACGCGAGAGTATGACGTCATAACTCACTGCGAGTATTACTCACGTAAAGAGTAATACTCGCAGCGAGTATGACGTCATTACTCTCGGTGAGTGAGCAAGCTACTCTTTGTGAGTATGGTGAGTAACCAATTTCCATAGCAAAATAAAATTGTACATTAGTATGTTCTATACTAGGTGGAAGACTGTAAATGTAAATAATTCAAAGGGTTTACAGCTGCTGTCGACTTCAGTGTGTATTGTGATATGCAGTTTTATAGTATGGTTGTTTAAACTTTACCGAATTCAGAGCCAGTTTTTCAAAATGGATAAACAAGTTATAATGGCGAAAGTCCGGTTGTGTTCAAATACTTTCCAGACCAATTTATTTCGTTTAGGGCCAATTTCTTCACCTTCGTTTAAGCCGTAAACCACGTTTACCCATACGATTAAACCAGGTTTAAGGCCTAAGCGGTGGTGAAGAAACCCCTTATTAATGGCATAAAATAAATACTGTAACTTTATCTGAACGCGTTTATGTTATTAATATTCAAAGTTGAATTGAAATATTAGAAAAAATGGAATAAGGTACCGTGGGGCAAGTGGGTAATGGAAATCGTATAGTTGAGATTCTTCAAATCATAAAGACTTTAAATTGAAATAAATGAGGTCGTCTTTCTTTTTTAACTTGACTAAACAGTATGCTAAAATTGATTTTTATGTAAAAATGAAAAAAAAAATACAGAAAAAGTTTTTGCAAAATGTCACTTTACACTTGCTTCACAAGTTTTTGAGCAATAAATTGAAATTTAGTTGTATTCACGATTTCTATTAACTTCAACATTAGTTAAGGCGTCCTGTTCCTTAGGTAAAAAACATGTAAACAAAGAAAATTTTATTCTTGTCAATTCAATTTTCTTCTGTTCAGTTTCGGCTTTGTAGAATTTTCACCGGTCGTTATTTATTTCTAAGAAAGTCGGATAAGACATAAGATAACTCTTCGGGAGAAATTATTTTTTGGAACGGAATCCTTCAATAGTATTCGGATTCTTTTTTGTGTGGATAGACCCATACCCCATTTTTATGTTTTGGACTAGCTTTACATTTACATTCCATGAGATTCCCTTGCGTTCTCTTATTTTGCAACTTTTCAATCAACGTTTTCCTTTCAATCGGCTGTCCGAAGTAGACACATAAGTATCGTCTGGTAATCTCTTTTAGAGAAGTTCCATTATTAGTAATAGCTTTTATCGCTTTGAGTAGTGTGTTTCTTGAATTTGAAGCACGTTCCGATTTTCTATGATAATTGCGAACCTTGTTTACTAATAGCTACCTAAAAAGAAAACACAAATTAAATCTCTAATGAGAAACTTTTTACTTGCCCCACGTGATTAGAAAATTGATGGTGTTTTAATTTAGTTATTTTTATGTCTAGGTCGAATTAATCCCAAAACTTTTATGTTCAGTTTAAAACTGTCAGAGAGTACAATTTAGATGTGGTACAGAGAATTATTTTTTGCAACTTTTTTCTACTGAACATATCAATACAAGATTGCACGCCGCCAACTTGTAACGGAGTAATAGGTGACAGGTAGACAATCTTTCACTCTATTATGCAATAATGGTTGAAAAATCGCAGGAATCTCTTATCTATCGTAATGCTCTGAATGGCCTCAAAGGTTTACGCATGAGTTTGAAACGTGAATACATATATTCAGTAAAATATACAAATTATTTTCACTTACCCCATTTACCCACTTGCCCCGCGGTACCTCACATAAATTTGGTTTGCGATTGGTATCTTGCCCATTTCATATGTAATTTCGCTTTTGAATATTTTCAGCAATCCTAATGTAATTTGCAAGTTTGTTCTAGAAAACTTGTATGCAAAGTTGCCGAATAAAGATTTCTGATCAGAAAAATGTTCGGAATTTATTATATTTTGCTTGGTTTCTATATAGATATACAAATATACTGAATGATAAGTTTATCCTCATTAAACCATTATACGGGCCACTGATTATTGTTTGGTCATTACTGTTATGTGGTAATAGCAAGTTTGCATAAGTTTTCAATAAAGAATTTTTAATAGCGCTGTTTAAGGAACAGACATTTAAAATTGTATCATTTTCAAAGCTTAATCTAGTCCCATAATAAATAAATACTAAATTAAAAATAATTTTCTGAAACATTTTTTTAACTTCTTTTGTTCGATTCTATCTAAGACATGTGGCACCTGACTTATTGTTAGATTTCTGCTCCTCTTTTATGATCTTTGTGTTGTCAGAAAACCGAAAAAAAAATGAAAATTGAAAAGCTTGTGCTGAAGTTGTCGCACAAAATATTGCTGGCAACGCTGTTTGGCAGACCAATCAGCGGCTTATTAGTTTTGGCACGAAACTCAGATACGTTTTGTCGAGTCTCTGTTTCAGGTTTTTATTATTGCAGTAGTGCTGCATATCGTTAAGTAGAGAATAAAAAAAATAGTCAATTGGCAAATAAATAAAGCTTATAGCTGATAAATGTGGAAATGCTCATATCATAAGTACATTTAGATAAAAAGCAGAATCTGGCCCAGTAGAGGTGTAACGTCAGAAGAAAAGAGCATTTACGATGCAACATGCGCAGCGAAACACCAAACATAAATTACAGCTTGTGTTAAGAATGCATATTATAATAACGTTTTGCGTGTATCAAATAGTTTTCAGAATAAAATTTTCATGTTATCATTTGAATAAGGTCACCCCAAGAATAGCCTTACTTATTACTTATTATTTATTTGAGCCATTCGCAAGCTTTCAGAATATTTACAATATTTCAAGTGAGTAAAATTACTCACGAGTGAGTAAATGTTAGTCGAAAACTCACTCACGAGTATGAGCTGTACAACTGAAACTCATGACTGAGTATACTCACGCAAGAGTTCAAGCTGTACAACTCATACTCGCGAGTGAGTTTGCAGTTTTCAGTGAGTACTCACGAGTTTCCCAACACTGGTTACAAGATGAGTATTACTTTTCTTTATGTATTTCCAAGACACTTACCGGAATATTCGATCTCCAATAAGGAAGCAATCAGAAACGTAGCAACAGAAACGTCCTGCAATTACAATTAAAAATAAAATCATTAGTTCAACGCTCATGTGAAACGCCATTTCGTATTGAATGAGCTCGTTGATAAGTCGTCAGAAGAGGTGTCAGAAAAATCAATTTTTCAATTCATGGTTGATCAGAACAGGTCCATGATTCTTAGCATCATTCTATGATGGGGGTATTTCATTATGATTTTTCCAATGCTTACCTAAAGAAAAAGATTTATGACCCCTTGAAACATCTGAAACAAAATTAGAACAAAAATATGATTAGAATACATACAAATTAACGCTTTATGGATAGGAAATTGTTCAACAGTCAGACCTGTTGAGCTTGAATAGATTGTTATAATCATTAAGTAATCATAAGAAAGTTGAATCATCATTTTAAAGAGACAGAAATAAACTTGAAACGTATATTTACCTCAACAACAAGTCTCCCAAGGTTCGTCCACGATTCCATCAGCCACGGATCGACGGTCAGCGGAACATCTATCGAAGAGTGCCCGGGGACAGCAATTCAAGTAATACTACACTGAATAGAGGAATGTTGGCTGTAATCATGTGGAATGATAACACGACTCGTTCATACCATTTTTTTATGTAAAATAAACGTTATTTTGTAATGATTATCATTGTCCAATTATTTTATAGCAAAATAATAATAGATGAAAATAATAATAACCGGTTTCTTGTGTTTCTTCGATCATCCGAAAAACGGAAGTTGACAACAACAAAATGCAAGCCTTCCTTCCTCTACCGAATGAGTATGAATTAAGTTAAACTAAAGGTAGCAAAGTCTCGTCTAAACCACATAAGTTTGATCCACATCTACGCCAAAAACTAAGAATAAGTAAAACTACACGCGTTTCCTTTTCAGTTTTTTCTTTCAACATGATTTCTCATCTTCTGTATTCTCTTGTGTTTGTGTATATCACTGTTTCATTCTCATTATTGGGGTGGTAAATGATTCTTTTCCATTTCTTTAGTGTTTGCTTGCATTTTCTCAGTTTGGGGGGATTGGAGTTCTCGTTCATCCCTTGTGTTAAGCTTCTCTCATAGTGTTTTGTGTCACGACGGTTGTTGCGGATGCGATTTCTCTGGAGCTCGAGGACGATGACGCAGGATACGAAGCAAGCGAATGGGAATAGTGCGCTATCTGATGGAAAATTGGGTGCCTCTTCTCCGCTCAGACGTTTTGGCTGACGAATGTGTCAAGTATTGTGGATTTGTTGTAAACATTTATAAATTACGCTTTTCTTTAAATTAGTTTGATTGGAGCTGGATACGCTTCATTCTTCTAATGTGTTTTTAATCGTAAGAAGTATATTGTAATTAGAAAGTGTTTACAATTTGTCCAAGTACTGTGACAGATCTGGGAGACCTTCCTTCAGACCCTTACGCTTACGGATGTCCTGGACGACGGAGTACGGCTTGGTTCCAGGCTCAGCTGGGTCTCCTGGCAGGATCTGCCAGTGATCGAACACGCACTGCGGGAAGGCCTGTCCTCCGGTGTTGGATCTAAAGGGAGTGAGGGGTGGAAATTTTTACATTAATTGAGTCGTCAAGGCATTACGATGAACATAAAGGTACCGTAAACGGGGTGAATAAGCAAATTCGCAAAAACGACTCACGGTGAGAAATATTACTATGTTACTATTTTAAAACCGTCATGACATTTTTATGAAAAGAAGCCATATTGAGCATAAGAATTCACCGTACAACTCTTAGTCACCACTCCGCTACTAACCAGAATTGCACAATGTACCAACCTCTTGGTAAGAGATTCAACTTTAAACTTAATCCTGTAGTACGTCGACATTTATAATGTCGAACTATTCAAAGGTTGTTATTAGTAATGACGAAAAATAGAAAGGTATGCGAGTGTATGTTAAAGCTATATAAATCAGAAATAAGGGTTTATGCCGACTCTTGTAGTGACGAACCATACATAGTTTGTTTGAAAAATACATAAAAAAATAACGTTGCCACTATGAAAATATGTTATAATGAGCATGGAACGAGCTCATCAATTGGTAATCCATTCTCGACTGAACTCGCACTCGCACAACGCGAACCGGACAGGATTGGTCTTGATACCGTCACTCGCCCCACAGGAGCATACAACAGTAACAAAGTCTCAAACACTACTCGGCTAAAGTTCTACCCATCCAAATATGTCGGAAAGTGTTTCTGTTGGTCCCATTTTACCGTAACGTTGAATGCCAATGTCTTGCAAGTCAGGTATTGTAAATTCTATGAGAAGAAAAAACAATGTTTTCGAACAATATTTTACTCTGGCAAACCTTGTACTGCCAACCGCCATCGAAGGGCATGTTGGCTAATGAGACAAGATTTGCTCTAACCCTGACCTCTGTTTCATTAGACGTTTATAAGAAAATGTAAGCGTGTAGTACGTCGACATTCTTAATCACGAATAATTGGAAGGCTATTTTAAGAAATGACGTAAAAAAAAAATCACGCGTTGGTAATTCATTCTCGACCAGACACGAATATGTTTTCGCACTCGCACAACGCGAACCGGACACGATTGATCTCGGTTAAACTTCTACCCATTCAAATATGTAGGGAAGTGTCTCTATTCACCCCATTTTACGGTAACATTGAATGCTAATGTCTTGTAAGTCAGGTATTGTAAATTCTACGAGAAGAAAAAACAATGTTTTCGAACAATATTTTACTCTGGCAAACCTTGTACTGCCAACCGCCACCGAAGGGCATGTTAGCTCATGAGACAAAATTTGCTCTAACCCTGAAACATATAAATAGACCAAAAAATATTCATAATTACCTCAGATCAGCAGTGAAGCCGAACGACTCGTTGACGGGCAGGTAGGCCTTGACGACGAACATCGGGGTTCCGGCGACCTGGGCTTCCTCGAAGACGTGTCCACGACGACGATTGAGCACACCGTAGATACCTCCAACGGCGACCTCGGGGCACTGGATTTCACACAGGTAGACGGGTTCCATGATGCGTGGCGCGGCGGTAATGTACGAAGCGTACAGGACACGACGGGCAGTTGGGATGATCTGGCCACCACCACGATGGATAGCGTCAGCATGCAGGGTCACATCATAGATGTTGAAACGGACAGCTGTCGGGGGAGCGAAATATTTGTGATTAATAACGAACTCTGGCGAAATCTGCAATATGCAAGCGGAAACTTGGTTTGGTCAGACCTGTTGAGCTTGAAATATGTTTTATCCATCAAATTTGTTTTCGTGGATCGAAGATAATCATCATTTTAAACATCTATCAGTTTTGTAAAACGACCTGGGAAACTTACCTCGCATGTTTTCTTCAGCCAGCACACCTTCCTTGGAGGCCCACTGGAAGCCAGCAACGACGGAGTCCTTGATTTCGTTCAGGTACTGCACACCCTTGGTGCAATCGACGACGATGTTCGGGCCAGTACCGTCCGGACCGAAGCACCAGATCTTACGGGCTTCAGTGACATCGTAGTCGTACTTCTCGGCCAGATAACGGGCACGGACCTTGAAGTCGTCACGCGAGTTGACGTCACCGTTGTCAATATCCTCAGCCAGACCATCAGGCATGGGAACGGCCTTCATGAACAGACGGTTGTGCTTGTTGGGTGACTTGGACAGACACATCTGGTCGGATTCGTCCGAAACGGTTTCACGGTAGGATACAACGGGGTCGGACTTCTTCAGTGGGATACAGGCGTGATCTTCCTCCAAATCCTTCAGACAGATTTCCAGATGCAGTTCACCAGCACCAGCAATGATGTGTTCACCGGATTCTTCAATGATACACTGCACCATAGGATCGGACTTGGCCAGACGCTTCAGACCTTCGACCAGCTTGGGCAGATCAGCAGGGTTCTTGGGTTCAACGGCCACACGCACGACAGGCGACACGGAGAACTTCATGACCTTCATGTTGTGAGCATCCTTGAAGGTGGAGATGGTACCAGTCTTGACCAGGAACTGATCAACACCGACCAGACCGCAAATGTTACCGCATGGAACATCTTCGATGGCTTCAACATAACGTCCCATCATCAGAATGGTACGCTGGATGGCCTTCTCGTACAGATCCTCCTTCTTTCCTGGAGTGTAGTTGGGGCCCATGATACGGCACTTCTGTCCAGTGGCGACCTTACCGGCAAACACACGACCGAAAGCGTAGAAACGACCCTTATCGGAGGTCGGTACCATCTTCGATACGTACATCATGAGTGGACCCTCAGGGTCGCAGTTCTTGACAGCAACAGCGGCTTCATCATCATGAGGACCTTCGTACAACATCTCCATACGGTACTTCTGGGCGACGACCGGGGATGGCAGATGGATGGCAATCATCTGAAGTAGAGCTTCTCCAGCTGGCAACCAGGAACGCATAACAACCTTCAACAGGTTCTTGCCGTCCTTGTCCTTGTCTTCGTGCTTCAGGGTGACCTTAATCTTCTCAAGCAGTTTTGGGATCTCATCGGTCTTGTAGTTCATGATGGCATCGAACACCTTGTAGATGGGGTCCAACACGTACATGACGAAGGAACGCTTGTTGTCGTCATCCTTGGTCTTGGCCCACTTCTTGGTCTTGGGGTTGAAGAAGTTCTCTCCCCACAGACGGTTCATGAGCTTGACGACATCGATCTTGAACATAGCGGCGTACATCTCAGCGAACTGCTTGAGAGTGAAGGCCCATCCGTGCAGACCGGAACCGAAACCGACGGAACCCTTGGATGGATCGACACGGACTTCTCCCATTGGGCCGCCATCGTCGTTGTAGGTGGCAATGATGACGTTGACGTTTTCAACGATACGCTGGAAGGTCTGGTACAGATCTTCAGCATCCAGCTGCAGCTCCAGCAGAGCACGGTCCATCTTGTTCATGAACAGCACCGGCTTGATACGTTCGGCAATGGCCTGACGCAGCACGGTTTCGGTCTGTACGCACACACCGGAAACGCAATCGACGACGACCAAGGCACCGTCAGTGACACGCAGCGCGGCAGTTACTTCCGAGGAGAAATCAACGTGCCCGGGCGAATCGATCAGATTGATCAAGAAGCCCTTGCAGTCCTTGTCGCGCTGGTCAGGGTTGGTGATGAACACCAGATCCTGGTCTTCCAACTCGAAGTACATCGAGATGGCGCTGGGGAGAGGGGAAAGATCATCATCAATAAAATGGAAAAGCGCTTGCATGGAATAATTTGAAATTAAGAAGTTTTATTAAACTAACATCGGATTCTTGTAAGGTCTTATATTGGAACTGAATACTTTTAAATGCTATATTTCATCGATATTGTATTTTGTACACTGAAAAATGCTATTGTTTGCAAGCTTTTCAGCATTTATACATTCCGTACGGAGTGAAAACTTTCAGGATAATTTCAAAGCCGTTATAGTCACAAGGTTGATCGCGGCTAAATGTCTCAAAAATAGTAACTTTAGAGACCATATGTCATAAAAAAATACCTGAAGACTTCTTCAGGAGTCGATGAAGGTCGCTTGGATCTTTCTAAAGAATTTTTCCATTAATTCCGTTGACGATAATTTCAAGAATTTAAACAGTTTTTTTAAGGATAATTTTTGAAAATATTTCACAGATTCCTCCAAGTACCTATTTATTTGCCAAGAGATTTTTTTTTTCGGAAATTTCATAAAAAAGTCCCAACTTTTCCTATGATTTTTTTTTTTTGGATTTCCTCCAAAAGTGTCGATATTGTAACCAGGAGTTTCTCTGAAGATACCTGTAGTAGTTTCTCCCGAAAATCTTTGATAAATTTTGTTTTGATAAATGAAGTTCTTAAAGAATTTAACAAGAAATATTTCTCCAAGGATGAGCCAAGGGAATAATCAACGCAATTCCGTTAAAAGAACAGGGAGCTATTTGTAAAGAAAATCCTAAAGAAATCGCTGATGAAACTTTTTTTTTACATCGTAATGAACTCCTTCAAGCATGTTGGCAAACAATCTTGGTCTTTTGAGGATTGTCTAATTCAATTGCAAAGATAATTATATATAAACAAACAAAAAAAAAACTCTGAACATTGAACTCTCGATAGCTGGATGATTTACTGCAGAATTTTCTAACATGGTTATCAGCTAATATCAACGCATCTTCGTGATTTTCTGTAGAATATGCTGAAGATTTACTGGAAAACATTTGAGGGATATTATATTATTTGTTTCGCTTGGGTTAAAGTTGTAAATACATTTTTGAAAGACCACAAGGATGTCACTTGAAAAATAACTTGACAAATGTTTGGAAGAACTGCAGATGTAATTCTTAAATGAAATGCTGGATAAATTCCTAGAGAAATTTGCGAAGATGCTCCATTACCATTACCTTGCCAAGTTATTGAAGATTTTTTGGAAAAGTCATGGAATAATTCCTGGAAATGGTGGACTTCTTTGAAGGAATTCATCGAATAATGACAGAAAGAATAACATAAAAAATCTTTTAACGAATTTCTTTGAAAACACAAATAACCGTTGTGAATTTTCTTGTGCAAATTTCTTAAGGAATCTTCGGAATAACAGCTAGAGTAACAACTAAAAAAATTTTCCAGAGTAATATTTGTGAGAATTACTAGAGATACCCAGCTTCTTTTAAGCAAGCTCAAGGATTTCCTGGATAAATTCTTTTTTTTCGAAGAATGCCTTAAAAACAACTGGATTTTGCGGACTAGAATTTTAAGGTGAAGCATGTCGGAATCCAAACGTGGCTGGCACAAGGGAACGTACTCTCGCTTGAACTATTCTCAATAACAATATATTAGCATTATTTGCTATAACGTTTGAACTTGTTTATTTGATTAAGCATCTGTATCAAAATAGCGTCGAAAAAGAATTGAAACTTTAAGTAATGTTGAGTAACTTTACGCGGAGCACCGTGATTTTCTTTTAATGATGTTTGACCAACCATGCTGTTTAAGGCTCAAGAATCCATCATTCTATCAGTAGCAATCATCAAAAATTCAAAACCAGTTTTTTCGTTCAAATTCAAATGATGTCTCATGAAAATCTATCATTGCGTTACATATAGCAAGTGGAATGCAGTGATAGATTTTCTTGGACATTACTTCGATTTTGAGCAAAAAAAAACTGGTTTTGAAAATTTGTATAACGATGATGGGTATTTTACTCTTAACAACAAGCTCCACACTTGTTTACCAATGGCTTTAAGTGCGAAATCATACGTTAGACGAGAATTGTACGGTCTTCACAGGAGCTTATGAAATCCGCAGGTTCAAAAATTTTGTCAATCAGGGTGAAGTTGGCTGGGTTGTTTTGTCGATCATGTTGCAAAAACTTACATGACTCACGCTACTCTGGGGAAAAAAAAATAAACATCACTAGATGGACAACGTTTGAAATTTCCATACAAATCAAAACTTTTTCGTAAATAACCGCGAGAGGTGTATTCTCAAAAACAACTATATTCTGCAGTGCCTGGGAGGTAATTTTGTTTTGTACAGCGTCACCATGATTTTTATCATATTTTATTCTGAAAAATGACTCTTAGTTGATCCATAACAGTGAAGGGACTGTAATAAGTAAAATAATATTGTCAACAACCGAAACCGAAATAGGTACTTACGTCGACTTGATGGTAATGCACCGTTCCTGCTCGTCCTTGCGGGTGTCGGTGAAACGGGTTTCGCCGGCCTTGGCCCCGGCAATGATACCGGCCTTCGAGACCAACGAATCCGTGAGCGTGGACTTGCCGTGGTCGACGTGGGCAATGACGGACATGTTACGGATGTTCCGCTTCCTGTCCATCATGGAGCGGATTTCGTCAACGGTAAAGTTAACCTAGGTTATGGGGGGAAAAGCGAGAAGAGAAAGAAAAATAATCAATAACCATGCGCCTGGGAAAATGCAGCTCATTGCAAGCTGCTGCAGGGAGAAAAATCAATTTTTCCTCCATTCACGTCGTCTGCATTCTCGATGCGTAACGGTGCACTTTTTTGCTGTCTTTGTTTCCAATATACTGGGAAGGGAAACACATTACACGTCATTCGGTGAGGTATTCCTGTCCATGTCCCTCCATTTCCATGACCCCTTCTCTCCCCTGCAGAATAATTTCACAATCAGCTGAAACTCGCCCTACGACGTCATAACCACTACCCAACAGGACAATTTTGTTGAACATAACGTGTCCCTTTTGAATGCACTTATCAAAACTACAAATCCTACCATTTTGATGCGCTCAGTCGATCCGATTTCACTTGCCAAAACCCAATTTAAAACTTTCCAACTTTTACTGCGCCCGTGTCGCAAAAAGCAGCAACAGAAAAACGTGTTTTTCTCTTCTTAGCACTTGTGAACTGTTCTCTTCTCGGTCGATTCAATGTATGAATGTAAAAAATTTCACTACACGACGACCACAACAGAACCGCTGCTGTTTGAACCACAAAGAGAGCGCTCCATCTGTTCCATGATCTGTGGCCGGAAAAAGAAAGAGACCGGCAGAGACGTTCACCTTCTTCTCTCTCCCTCACTCTCACGCCGAACGATCATCCGACATTTTGATTTGGCAACGAGGAATTCCACCACGATGAGAACTACGATTTCACCGAAATCCATTTTTCACACCAAGTACACCGAATCACAGCAAAACTTCACCATTCCCGTGCAGGGCGCACCGTTCGCCATCGAATGCATCGTGAAAAAGTCACGAAACTCACCATTTTCGATGTTTTCTGCTAGGATTTCTGCACGACACCAAAAATCGACTTACACGCCGTTTGCGTGCACAGAAGCGAAAGAGACCGACGTTGCCAAAATTGCACAGATGTTGGCTCTGACGAGCGGAGCGTGGCGCAAACTAGGTTCAGCAACGTGAACACTGGGACCCGTATGAAACTTGGCGTCTCGTCGAGTTCCCTGTGGGTGTTGTTAAAAACGGTTGAATTTGTTTCGTATAAACATTTGAAAATGACTTAATTCCATTTCTATGAACAAAGAAAGTAGCTGATGTTTTAAGGGCTTGTTCGCAAATTTCATAACGCCGAAAATGGCCATTTTTGACACCCACCCCCTCGTAACACTTCTTGTATGAATATTTTGGAAATTTTGTATGAGCTGTAACATTTTGTGGATACCCAACCATTCCCTAGAAGCCGTCGATTAATTATGTAATGGGTATTGGGGGATGGAGATTTTCGAGGTTCCATACAATTTATTTTTAATCTTCATACATAAAATCTTACCATAAGGGGAGAGGGGTTGAAGAACATGGAGTGAAATTATCGGTCACGGTTATAATCATAAGCCTATCGCTCAAGCCGATTTTCCGGAGGAAAGAGACGTGCGAAAATATCAACCCAGTCCACATGTGTGTTCAACGTGTAGATTTTTATCAGTCTGCATTATGTGTGAGACAATTCATCAGCGTTCATTTAATAATATGTTGAAATGAAGTATCAGTACACATTTCCTTTATCAATTACAACCATTAAGTTTATTCATTTTCATTTTCATTTTCATTTTGCAGCGTTTGGTGGGGCAATGAGAGCGCAAGTCAGTCCAAAGCCGGGGGAAGGGAGAGGTAATGGCCGTAATAGTCTATGCGGACCACTTGAACACCATCGGAAATGATAGGAAGGGTTGGGGTAGGGTATAGGAAATTGGAGAAGACTTGACACAGTAATGCGATTAATGCTGCAAAATGTAAATGTGCTGAGAGCAATTTAATTTGAGTTTTGGAGTTTGGTTTGATTTATTAAAATTCGAAACCATTGTACAAGTAAGAAAGAATTAGCTGATCGCTCTATAGAAAATTATAACAATATGAGAGTGATGCTAAGAACTGCTGATGGCACGATGCGACGCTTTAGAAGCTTTTGCTAATGATTGAACATTACTAAAAAGAACGCAATTCAATCGATGTACAAGTAAGACAACTTTACAAACTTTATCTGTTTTTATCATGTACAGATATAAAATTATAATTCAATTCACTGATTGGCGGTGCTGATTTATATAAAAGTATTTGATATTATTAAAATGAAATGTGCTACTTACTCATGATGTTTATACTTCCCTGACCAGAATTATTCTGTTTTGAGCACCCTTTTCGAAGCTATTCTATCCAGTTATCCATTGACTGCTTACAATTCTGAAATTATTCTTATTGTGCATGCTCATGCATTATATTAGTAATGATCATAATCATGCAACAGATAAGAAGGTGAGAAAGAGAGAATATAGGAACAGTGATTAGTAATGAGTAATTATGTAGTTTTGTTAGAATAATAAACAATTAAACAGCAGTAATGAATAGCTTAAAAAATGACATTACAGCATAGCTGAGCCTTTCGGATCATAAGACCGATGTATAAAAATAATTTGTTTCGAAATTGTCCGCGTGGTCTTCTAGTGCTCCTATTAGATAAGAATCAATCATAGACATTAGACCTATTCATGTTTTCAAAAATGTCTGGAAACTCCCTAGTCAACCAATACTTTGATTTTTCATTGCGAAATGAACTTCTGGCCAAAATTTCACTCAATTTGGAGTAAATTTGGGTGTGCTTCAAATCAATTACGTGTTTTAGGCTATTTTCAAGCTTTAAAAATTAGTTATGAATTTTTAAAGCTTGAAAATAGCCTAAAACACGTAATTGATTTGAAGCACACCCAAATTTACTCCAAATTGAGTGAAATTTTGGCCAGAAGTTCATTTCGCAATGAAAAATCAAAGTATTGGTTGACTAGGGAGTTCAATCAAAACATCAAAATTTATCGGAAATACATCTACATAGTAGTTTATCCAATTCTACGAACTTTTGCCGAACACGATTTCAAGATTGGAGCAAGTTTTAACATAGTTTGGTTGAGGTTTATATCTCAAGGTTCTTGAAAATCTCTTTTTTCGGGAAGTGTTTTCACTGAAAAGCATGCCTGCATGAAAATTTCAGATTTTAAATTTCCAAACATGATTAATATACATATCCTAAAGACAATCCCGTTCAAAGTTACCATTTAACTTACGAAAATAAATTGTAAGAAATAAGTAATCATGAAGCACACTTCTAAATCCACTGTGGGTGAGCCAAGAGAACCTCCGTGATCTTCAAAGAATACAAAAAATGAACACGTTAGCACTGCCTTTTCTTAGTCGATGACGATGATTGTTTTCAAATCGTTCTAAATGATCAGTGAAATGCGATCAAAATAATCATCACTCTGAAAGAAAAAGCAATGCTAACTTGTTCAATTCATTCGTTTTCGGTACATGTGTCATGCATGATTTAACTTTCATCAGGTTGTGATGCAGTGTTCGATCTTTGGGCATTTATTGTAATTTATTGCCTTAAGCAACATGTAAGCTGTTGATGGTCAATGAATTCATAAATGTGTTATGTTTGATTCCCGTTGACTAGGGCATGAAAAAGAAATGTTAATGAGTGTTTTATATACCATGTATATTGAGAAAACTGTAATTTTTGGATACTGTGAAGAACAAATTTGGATCAAACAATGTTAAAACTCAATTTAATCGTATTAGCGTATTCAACAAACTTCAACAGAATAGAATTAGCTTTCAAATGGTGGTAATAGCAAGTGGTTTTGATTTTCCACATGCTAGTTATGATTCTTGAAATAAGCCCAAAAAGACATTTTCAACTTGAAGCATACTGAAATCTTTATCAAATGAGCTGAAAATTTGACCAGACATTATTCTTGGCATGAGAATTCCGAATATTGCTTGACCGGTAGATTTCCAGACATTTTTCAAAATATGAACAGGTCTAATAGACATACATACCGAATGCTCGTCATGACCCTATGACCAACATTTGTATATGTATAGCCTTAGCTGATGTGGCTTTTCTAATAGGTAGTTCTTTCACTCATTGATTGTCTTCAAAACCTTGTCAAGTATAGAAGATTGATTTTATTTCGTTTATTACTACAGTATTAGGTATTATTTTATGTTTTTATCACTATGGATATTATCAAGGCCAGAATTCCCAGTGAGTGAAGAATGTTATAGTACTAGAACACCATAGAAGATCGCTAAACATTACCTAATCATGGAACGGCTTTTTGCTCTATTATTTTAGGTAGATGCTATTGATCTCCCTTTGCTCCTATCCGCAACCCGGTGCACGCGCCCTGTTGGTTTTCGAAAACCTCGTAGAAGATTACAAACCGTGAATGGCATTCCCAATTACTACCCCACATTGCACATTCAAGGGTCTGATTGTGCTCCTAACCCACCCTCAGTCTGTAATCTTCTCGCCAGTTTGAAATTATATTTTCCCGAAGTGAAAGTAATTTTGATGAGTGATAGCGTAGTGCAGCCCAACTGCATAGTACAGTAGTTTAACCAGAATCTTTAGGTCAGAAGATAAAATCTAAATTTTGTAATAAAGAGGTTGCCATTGCTTTGAAATTCACCCAACATCTAATCAAAACTACTAACAACAGCGATCAATTATCAAAATTCATCGCTCCCTGGAAAATATAATTCCAAGCCCAGGGAACTTTATCAATTACAACCATTAAGTTTATGAAGTATTATTATTATTTATCTTTATTAGGGAGATTTTCAGCCCTTGGCTGGTTCATCTCTGAATTTATGAAGTAAATTCATCAATAAAATTATGAATTTGAACCGAATATCTAATATGATTGAAATTTACTTAGCTTAATCAATGCTAAAACGAATAGTGAGATCATTTTCAATGTTTCATTTCTATGTTTGTAACAATTGAACTGTTTGTTTTTTCAACACATTTCATTTTCGCTACAATATTTATATCCAACTAATGCACCATGGAATGGCATAATTTAGGCACGCACCTTTATTTTTTGGACAGATACATGGTATATATACCATGGTATAAGTCGTGGAGAAAATTATCCCAAATCTATCTTGAATGAAGACAAATATCGGTATGGAACCTTTTTCAAGATAATAGACCATTTCCGTCAAAAAATTGTATTTGCTCATGAGCTTTCTTTCAATTTACTGGACAAACTTCCCTGAGGAACCCATACGTTTTGAAGCTCCTAACTATTGAAAAACAATGAAAAACTGGAGACGACAGTTCACCCCACGGTCCTTTACATTTTGTTTCTCTCAGATTTTTATCAGGCCCCTTTTTCCGCTATGATTTTATCTCCACGTTGTGGTGAATTTTGGTCAGCTAATCTTATGCGGTTTCCACAATAATTTTGGTCCAAAGGATTTCTCATGTTTTTTACGTCGTTCTTGTAGTTTTTTGTTGATTGTTTTACTCCAGGTTGGGCTGCCTGAGAAATCAGCCTCAGCACTCACGAGTCGGAAACGGACGAGAAGATTTGAACAGTGAGTTCCTCCCGTGATGAGAAATACGTGAGTGGTGTTTTTGTGGTTTTTCGGTAGAACGACGGTAGCACCAGTTTTCCCTTCAGTACCGCTTGGAACATTTTTCAGCCGCACTCGATAGGTGGTCAGAATCGTTCCGATATTAGCTAACAACATAAAACCCGCCCTGAGGTTGGGTTTCTGCCGAGCAAACTAAACTTGACGCACTCAATTAGGGTTGTCATGTCTATTACGGCTTAACCAGCCGACGGTGTTTTGAAAATACCTGAAGGTCGTAGACACAAAAGTCAATTTGGACAAATTGAGATGTAAGATTGTGAAAAATAATAGAATCGTTCTGGTGGGCTTGACGGACATTCCTCTTTGATGTGGCGCTTAAGCTGTCCGTTTTTTCGAGCTAGACCACGTGTAGAGAACAAGCGGAGCGTAACTGAATTTAGCGTGCTACAATGGATATCCGGGAATAAAAATGATATGCTTTCACGCAGTAAAATCTTCGTTGCCAGTTTGCCGCCGGCCACAAAACCACAAGAGAACAGGTACCTATCGAGGATCATCCGGCGCACGACAGCAGCTAAAGGCAATGAGATGAATGGGTTATTTGGAATGGGGTTCATTCACAAATTTCATAACGCCAAAAATGGCTATTTTTGATACCCACCCACCCCTTCGTAACGCGTTTTGTATGAAAATTTTACAAATTTTGTAAGGGCTGTAACACTTTAAGGACACCCACCCACCCCCTCCAGCGTTATGAAATTTATGAACAGGCCCAATGGGATTTCCAAGTTGAAGAAGATCAAAATATTACAGCTACAACGACGGTCATTTTTCGTGGAGTTCTTGTGATTTCGGTGGCTGTTTGAGGGCATAGAAGCAGCACGCTAAACTAGATTCACGCATCGCATGTGTTCGATCAACACAAAATAAGGCAACGAATGCAAAAATGTCTGAATAAGTGAAAAATCTGTGCAATTCGCACTCATCTTATACGTATACGTGTTGGCCATTGGCTATATGCAGATCAGATGAGCTGTCAGATTCGTGGAATGTTCGTTGCCACCGCACCAAGAATGAATCAAAAATTAATAAATTATAATTTTATCGACATCTAGTCTATCAATTGTGAAAATAAGTTTGTGCTTTTAGTAGTTCATCTTCTACATAATATTCTGGATGATATATTACACAATAGTGACCATCAAATGAGATCTCATGGATTTGTACCATCAGCAAAAGTCGTTCTCTGGTCAGAGAAGCTTGATAGCTACAGAGAAGGTAAGCCGTTTTTCAGATCAAATTTTAAAGCATACGGTATCAAATTCTTTACTTTCTTTTCATACAAACCTAGGAAACCTTATTCATCATTCCATGAGGCGATGCTGAGAAGGAAAGATTTCCATTTGCAATTGTATTCAATGGCTAACGACTACAACAGTGGCGCAACCAAGGGGGGGTTTTGGGGGTCAAACCCCCCCCCAGAGCCGAAAAAATATAAGGCTTATCTTGTATATTTCTGTAGTTCATTAACATTCTACAATTATGGATCAGTAATTTAGGCTCGTAATACACTCTGAGTTTCAGTGGTTTTAACAGTAACATTTTTATTCTATGTTTTCTTTAAATTCTTAGACCCCTGAAGAGGTTTTTTTTTTTCTATCTTTATTAACGAGATTTTTAGCCCTGGGCTAGTTCATCTCGGGACCAACGGCTTTACTTCCCTTCCGAAGGAAGTCGCCACTATAACTTTTTGTCATAAGTGACTATCTCGGGGATGTGATTCGATCCCAGGTCCTCGGCGTGAGAGGCGTGTATTCTAACCACTACACCAGGTCCGTCCCGCCCCCTGAAGAGGTTAATAAAACAAAAATATTTGCAAACTTGAACTATAATATAGTACTGAACAAAATATAGTACAAGTTGGTCGTTTTATCAAAACAAAATGGTCGAGTTTGGAGGATTGGATCTCGGCTTCTAGTACTTGGATTGACTTAAAATTTACATCCTAATTTGGAAATACATAGGTTAGCCGGAAAATCGCAGCTTTAAAAAATCAATCTTTTTAGTAATAATAAATCTAACAAATTTAACAAAAACACAAAAATAAAACTGTTCATTCCACTATTTTGCGAAATTGATCAATAATTCAAACTTGCTTTTAGAACTATATTATTTAGTAAAAAATTTGTATTCAAATAAAATCAAAGTGAAAGTTAAGACATTTTTCACACGATGAGAAACATACGATGACAAAAAAGTTTGTGTTTGAAATATCATGAATTTTCTGCTGAGTGAAATTATGTGAAGTGAGTGAAAGCTTGTTTATGAATTTCAGTGCAAATTACAAAAAGCCCACTAGAAGCCAAGACCCAGGTCTCCAAGTTTGATCTTTTAATATGAAAAGCGACCCGTGGGCAATTTATTCTGTTCAGTGCTGTCAGGCTATAATATTGTTTTGCCTTTTCTGAAAACTTAACTGAAGCATTTGTGTCAGAAGTTGGTCATCCATTCTCAAATATATTGAGAAAAAGGTCCCATCCGCAGCATAAATAATCTTTCAATTTGCTTATTACATTGCAAACTTTCCCGACCTTCAGAGCATATGAATTTCCGGAGAAACGTTTCTTCAGTTTTAAAAAATTACGCAGATAATGTTTTCTTCTTTTGCATATCGAATACTGTAACATGGGACGACAACGAATGCTATGGTAAATATTCAACGAACACAGATAAGTAAATGCTGATTGAGCATTATCACGCGTTATGTATTATAATCTTGTTTAATGAGTTTAACCGAGTATGCATATTCAAAACAAAATGTACTAAAACTCTACACTGAAATAAGCTTGATGGTGAAAATTACTACAATGGGGGTTAGTATTGACAGAGTCGCACCAACGATTTTCAACCGAAGTGATTTCATGATCAACATAAAAACAAGTATTGTATTTTTTACCACTATGGCAGGGGGTTTTCAAGGTTGTTGCCTCTACTAACGAATCTACTATTGAGTAGTTAAATTTACTAGAAAATTGTTATTTTCAAATTTATTGTATTAACAGGTACATCGAAACGACATAGTATCAAAAACGTCATATGTCGGAAACTATACGTGTTGCGTAGTTGGTCCTCACCCTTTGGTCGATAGCTCTCGGTGACCAACTTCAACACGATGTATCGCCTGGAGGAATGGTGCGGGTGATGGGCGACTGAGTTGACGGCCTGGTGGCTCAGTATCGTGGAATAGGACGGATTGGATACCAATCCCAGTGTCCTGAAGATCCTGGTAATCCGGTGATTTCTGGGGTTGGTATATCTTCTCACTTGGAACACAAAACACACGCGGTTGGAGGGAAACACAAACTTTAATCACACAATTTATTCCTTAACACTAACACACATTATCTTAAAACTAACATATTAAAAATCGCGGTACATCGACCGACCCGTTTGACGCTCAATCCAGACTAATCCTAACAAATAAATATTGGTCATCGACAAACCTAAGGGTCACTCACAATCTGCCTAAGAACAGGAGATCTGAGCAACATCTCTGTACTCTCCTGCACTCTGCTGCTCTAGGTAGCTCTACGTCGCACATCTCGGACATCGGGTGACCCATACGCATGCGAACAGCTGCTATCGTTGCTGGGATGAAATGTGGGTCAAACTAGGCGACCATCGTCCGCACGCCGGACGGTAAGTGTATTGAGCCGGCTATTCCAATTATCGGTGGGTTTGTTTTGGTCATCTCTATCGTCGCAATTTGTTGAACAGCAAATAATCTGTTGTTATTCTGGGTAGAGCTATCGTACATTCTCACCCACCCAGAAATTTGCTGAATTTCTGAAAGAAAATAAGAAAACCTCTTCTACGGGATGGGAGTTGGAAAGGATTTGGAGCTAGTTTCGTGACGAATTTGCATCAGATTCATCGAGTTCATCAACATTTGGCATTGGCAAAATACATATCTTCTCTACTGGACGTTTCAGTTCACCTGTGGCTGTTTTTAAGGTCACGACTCTCACAACATTGTCGTCACCAGGGTGTACAGCAACTATTCTGCCCATCTTCCATCTGATGGGAGGAACTTTGTCATCTTTGATCACAACAAGTCTACCCTTTTCTACGACTATCGCAGGCTTCCAGCGTTTTGTTCTCGCCTGCAGGAGATTGAGGTATTCTCGGCGCCAACGACTCCAAAATAGCTGTAACTTCTGTTGAATCAACTGGAACCGATTTAATCGATTTGATGGGAAATCTTCTACTTCAATATCTGGCAGAGCCTGTAATGATGAGCCAATTAGGAAATGCGATGGAGTTAATGGTTCCAAGTCGTCTGGATCATAGGACATTGGAGTCATAGGGCGGGAATTCAGACAAGCTTCGACCTGCACAAGAAGTGTAGAGAAATCCTCCGCTGAAACTACTGACTCTCCAATCACCTTCAATAAATGATTCTTGGACGATCGTACTGCTGCCTCCCAGAGTCCTCCGAAGTGTGGTGCACTGGGAGGATTGAAATGCCATTGAATAGCGTTCTGTCCAAGTTCAGATGTGATTCTTTCATGGTGTTCCCGATTTTTGAGCAAGCTGAGAAGTTCAGTTAATTTGTTTTTAGCGCCGACGAAATTGGTGCCATTATCGGAATACATATCGGACGGCTTTCCACGGCGGGCCACAAATCGTCGTAGGAATAGTAGGAAACACTCAGTCGAAAGGTCGGTGACAAGCTCCAAGTGTACCGCCTTGGTACAGAAACAAACAAAAACCGCTACATAAGCCTTCACGGCGGTGCGCCTCGGAGCCAGTCGGATGTAGACAGGTCCAAAGTAATCTACTCCTGTTTTAGTGAATGGTCGGGAAATGGTTACTCGTGAGGACGGTAGTTCACCCATAAACTGCTGGATTGTCGTTGGTTTTGCTCGATAGCACTTCATGCATTGATGTACTATTTGCCTAGCAACATTTCTGCCACCAAGAGGCCAGAACTGTAGTCGGACTACTCCCAATAGTAGTTGTGGGCCAGCATGTAGAAGCGTCTCGTGGAAATGCTTCATAATCATTTTGGTTAAACGATGACGAGCGGGTATTACCGCAGGATGTTTGGTGCCTTCAAGTTCGGACGAATTCTTCAATCTTCCGCCCACTCTGATAAGCCCTTCTTCATCGATGTACGGGTTGAACCATCTCAATGGTGACTTGCTCGAAACTGCTTGTCCATCCATTAACGCTTTTCTCTCCTGGGTGAAAGCTTCTCGTTGAACGTTCCGAATTATTACGTGCTGAGATGTCCTTAACTCTGCTGTAGTCAGAAAAACGCCTTCAAAACGATTTTCCTTCGGATTTTGAAGATATTTCATGAGTCGCAGCCAGTATGCTGTTCTTCGGATAAGCTCCGTAAATGATCCAAATTTACTGAGGTAAAACTCGTTGAATTCGGTAACGGGTGACATCGTACAGGCAATCGTCGTACGACGCCTCTCTTCCTCTCCTACTATGCGATCTTCTGTGGTTCCGTTGGGCCACGCTTCTTGTCCCTGCTTCAGCCAATGTGGGCCTCCCCACCAGAGTTCATTATGGACAATATCCTCTGCAGATATTCCCCGAGATACAAGGTCCGCTGGATTGTCTACTCCAGCTACGTGTCTCCAATTCCATCCATTTGTTATTGCTTGGATCTTTGCCACTCTATTGGCCACAAATGTAGTCCAAGTATTGGGAGGTGCGGCTATCCATCGTATTACACAAGTTGAATCGGTCCAAAAGTGCGTTTCAACTGACAATCTCGTAGAATTCCGGACCTTTTCAAATAGTTGTGACACCAGAAGGGCACCGCAAAGCTCAAGTCGTGGGATTGACTGATTTTGGAGAGGGGCTACCTTGGATCTGGACGACAATAGTCTTACCAAGACTGTTCCTTCCAAATCCTGACTTCTCACGTAGATGCAGCCACCATAAGCCCTTTCTGATGCATCCGAGAAGCAGTGTAACTCCACCGAAACAGCATTGGGAATGATAACACAACGATTGACGCGGACTTCATTCAAAAGTGGAAGTTTCTCGTGGAATTTCCGCCAAGCCTCACCCACCATTTGAGGTACCGGGCTATCCCACTCCAATCGGTTGCCGTTTTCGTCTTGCAGCGTCCAGAGTTGCTGCATGAAAATCTTGGCAGACACAGTTGTGGCTCCAATTAATCCAAGGGGATCGAACAATGTAGCGATGAGTGATAAAATACGACGTTTAGTGAATGGAACATCCTGTTCTGGTGGAGGAATGTCAAACTGAAATCGGAGGGTGTCGGTCATGGGCATCCAAGTCAGCCCTAAGGTTTTGACGGCTTGATCGGGATCCAAGTTGACTCCGGTATTGTCCCGAATCGCTAGGTTTTCAGCGGGTAATCCATGCAAAACTGCTGGAATGTTACAGGACCACTTTCTTAACATAAAGCCACCACGTTCCATCATTGCCGAAAGTTGGTTTCTTAGACAAATGGCAGTATCAACGTCGTCCGTGCCGGTGATAACGTCATCCATATAGACGTCTTCACGAATTGCTCTTGACGCAAGAGGAAAATTGAGCTCTTCGTCAGTTGCCAACTGTTGAAGAGTCCGGGTTGCCAGAAAGGGTGCGGGCTTGGTTCCGTAAGTCACGGTATTCAACTCAAACACCGTAACTTCCTCGTTCGGTGAAAAACGATATAGTATTGACTGCAGGTGTCGGTCCTCTGGTGTAGTTAGGATCTGTCGAAACATTTTCTCCACGTCTGATACAAGGAGAATCTGTTTTGTCCGACTTCGGAGAATGATGGATCGCAAATCTTCCTGCCCAACTGGTCCTACCAGTAGTGCATCGTTGAGGGATACTCCAGTTGATGTTCTGCAGGAAGCGTCGAAGACTACTCTGACCTTAGTGGTGGTACTAGCTTCCTTAACCACCGGGTGATGGGGTAGAAAACACCGTTTCACGGTTTCCTCTTCATTGCTTCCGACCTTCCGCATGTGTCCCAATGTTAGGTATTCGTTCATAAATGCAACGTACTGTTCCCGTAGTTTATCGTCCCTTGCCAATCTTCTCTCGGTCCCGAGAAGACGTCGATAGGCGATATTCCGTGATTCACCCAGATTTTGGATAATATCTTCATTTTTGGGTAATGGAACAGTGTACCGACCATCTGAACCTCGCTGAACTCCACGTTGGAATATATCTTCACACAATTTCTCTTCCGGGGAATAGGAATTTGAGAATTCCACTTCTTCGCATGACCAGAACCTTTCCATCAACCTTTCCAGTTCCGTGGTTGCTGAGAAATTACAGTTGATTTGTTGGGATACCTTCGAAGTTGAGCAGCCACCGCAGACTACCCAACCGAATACCGATTCCGTGAGGGTTGGTAGGTGATTCCCGATTGGAATTCTTCTTCCTGTCTCGAAAAACTCAAAGAAAGCCTCGATGCCAAGAACAATGTCGACTTCCTTGGATTGGAAAAAGGCTGGGTCCGCCAATTGGATTCCGTCTGGTATTTTCCACCCTTCCGAATTGATTGAGGTTGTGGGTAGATTGGTAGTTACCTTGGGTAATACCAGAAAAGCCATTTCTCGCGAGAAATCCGAAACTCGCGACCGTAGAACCATTTGCACCGAATGTTTCACCTTGGTGGTTCCCTGCCCTATGCCGAGAACCGAAACGTCGACCTTATTCCTGGAGACTTTCATCCGTTGGGTTAATCGTTCCGCCACAAAGTTTCTCTCCGACCCGGAGTCCAATAGGGCTCGAGCATTGAACCTGACGCCAATGTCATCCTCGACAATGACTACCGCTGTTGCTAGCAAAACCGTTGATGAAACCTGTTGAGCAACATTGCATGCCGAAACGTCCGTGGCCGCCATATTGGCCACATGGGTAGAATTGGGACCCATAGAGCCATGGGAATCTTGGGAGGTTGAAGGGTGATTGCCTCCAGCAACCGATACTACCGTTGTAGCATTGTCCTTCTCCGCTCTGAAGCATAACAGAGTGTGGTGACGCTTTCTGCAAATCCGACAAGAGAACTTGGATTGACAATCTCTTGCCTGATGTCCAAAGCGAAAGCAATTTCGGCAAAGTCCATTTGATTTCAGCAGTGAATCTCTGTCCGCCACGGGTAATTGTTGGAATGCGGAACATTGGTATAGAAGGTGGCTATCCTTGCAAGCCACACATCTTCCTGGGATTGATTGGACCGAATTATAGCTGGTTTTCACTGCTGGCGGTTTGGGTTTTGACGAGGGTGGTTGTTGGTGAAACTTTGGGTCCGCCGGCCTTGGCGGAAGGGATTCCAGAACTTGAATTCGCTTTCGAAGGAATTCGGTAATATCCTCCAGAGTATCCTGGTCCTTGGAAGCTGCACATTCTTCCCAAGCACGACGGGTGTATGGATCTAGTCGCATTGTAAGGAGATTTACCAGCAAAAGGTTTTTATAATCCGCTGGTTCCACAATTTGATCGAGCGTTTGGACGATTCGATCGAAACCTTCCACTAAAGTTCGTAATTCGGCCACGGATTCCTTGGTTAGGGTCGGAAGCTTGAATAAGGATTGAACCTGCTTCTTCTTCAGCAATTTATTGTTGTTATACCGCTTGCACAGAGTGTCCCAAGCGATTTGGTAATTGGCCTTCGTGATCTTCAACGAGTCGATTACACTTTTGGGCTCGCCTTGAAGACAACCCTTTAAATAATGGAACTTCTCCACCTCTGGCAAGTCGGTTCTCCAATGAATCAAAGAGGTGAACAAGTCCCGGAAGCTCAACCAGTCATCGATTTCACCACAAAACGTTTGCAGTTTGATTTGCGGTAACCGAACATGGTCGAGAACACCCAACATTGAAGGTTCACGGACTGACTGCTCCAAATCCGTTGGTTCATGGAGTGATTTGGCCTTGTCCTTAAGAAAGGACTTCCCATCATAATACTGTTCGCTGATATTCATTCGTAATTTCTGGTAATACTTCTCCTCATCTTCAAAATCCTCATGAGATTTCAGTTCAACTAATGTCTCACTGAATTTCTCCCACAAATCATCAATTTTCTCCAATCGAACTTCGACTTGAGAAGCGGTAGTATGCTCGTCGAACCTCTGGATAAAAACCGCGATGTCTTCAAAGGAAGCCGTAACTTCCTCCAGCTGAGTCCTCAACTGCCTCAGGGTGGATCCCTTTCTGGTAATGGGTGGCATGATGTGATGTCGATTGGCGGTAGGGAAAAACAGAGATGTAGTATGCCGCGTGTAGTTTTGCTTCGGCGGACATATACTGTCCTATTTCACTGACCTGACAGAACAGGTGGCTGTTCTAAAAAATGTTCCAAAATTCAGCGAATTGTCTCGAAAGCACAATGACGTCACATCAAACTATCATCAGCGGCGGCTCAGTTTCAGATTTTGCGAGAGAAGAGGAGAAGTTGGGGTGTAATATCCACAAAACCTTGGCTTCGGCTTGGCATATACTGCGGCAACCTACCTGGAGGTACCAACAGCGGTACTAATTCCAAAACACGAAATGCCAATCAGCGATGGGTTCCAATCATTGATCGTCACAAACTTGGGCTCCAAACGTGGGTAGTGTACAGTAGCAATTGAAGAGGAAATTGAAGTGTGTAATATCCGTAGGTCTTGCTTCGGTAGGACATATACCGTAAAACTAACCTGGAGGACTAACAACTCCACCAACCGTGTCCAAAAGAGGAGGATGAAATTTGGGAATATTCCAGCAGACTTGCTCTAACGAGCAGTTCTCTTGCAGGGATTGCGCAGTAATAAATGAAGAGGATACAGGAATTCAAATTACCACAGTGTATTTCTGCACGCCTTGCTTCGGCGGTACATATACAATAAAGTGCACTCACCTACGAGGGAGTATTTCGACGCTCCCTCTTCTACTGCTATCCGCCGCAATCGTTCGTCGTTCCGTTTCGTCCTCAGAACATCAAGCGGATGAAATAAATGCTCGATGATAACCTTCCAGTTCCTCGGATGAATGATCAACACCAGCGGATTGCCGGTTTCCTCAGCGCATGCAAATGAGATGTGTCGAAATGATGGCGTTAGTGTCATGCAAGGTTGCTTCGGCCAGACATATACCGAACTTATTTATAGTTACCTGACAAAGCAGTGATTCCGGCCAGTTCGGTATTCCTGGGCAATCCTGGTATCGAGCGATGTAATCCGGGTGTAATCGTTGCATGCACTAATTCTCCAATCGTCTCAATATGGTGCGCCTTTACTGTGGCTTGGGTATTGGATCCTATCGTGATGGCGAATATTGGCGAGAATTCTTCATCGAATGGTTCGGAATGGCACGTCTCCAACAAAGCAATTGGTTACAATGTCGAAGTCCAATAGAGCAATTGTGTTCCCTTCTCGATGGCGCCCTTGCACGGTTTCAATGGCGACGATATGGCTTCAGTGGCTTCAACAAGGCGATAATCCTACTTCCAACCGGACTGGGCAAGCAAATCCGGTTCGAAGGACCAAATGTTGCGTAGTTGGTCCTCACCCTTTGGTCGATAGCTCTCGGTGACCAACTTCAACACGATGTATCGCCTGGAGGAATGGTGCGGGTGATGGGCGACTGAGTTGACGGCCTGGTGGCTCAGTATCGTGGAATAGGACGGATTGGATATCAATCCCAGTGTCCTGAAGATCCTGGTAATCCGGTGATTTCTGGGGTTGGTATATCTTCTCACTTGGAACACAAAACACACGCGGTTGGAGGGAAACACAAACTTTAATCACACAATTTATTCCTTAACACTAACACACATTATCTTAAAACTAACATATTAAAAATCGCGGTACATCGACCGACCCGTTTGACGCTCAATCCAGACTAATCCTAACAAATAAATATTGGTCATCGACAAACCTAAGGGTCACTCACAATCTGCCTAAGAACAGGAGATCTGAGCAACATCTCTGTACTCTCCTGCACTCTGCTGCTCTAGGTAGCTCTACGTCGCACATCTCGGACATCGGGTGACCCATACGCATGCGAACAGCTGCTATCGTTGCTGGGATGAAATGTGGGTCAAACTAGGCGACCATCGTCCGCACGCCGGACGGTAAGTGTATTGAGCCGGCTATTCCAATTATCGGTGGGTTTGTTTTGGTCATCTCTATCGTCGCAATTTGTTGAACAGCAAATAATCTGTTGTTATTCTGGGTAGAGCTATCGTACAATACGCATATTTGATTTGGGGCATAGGCGTTCTGCTGGTAGGTGAGTTCGATCGATTGGGCACCATGAAAATACTTCTCGACGATTGATAAGTGTCTGACGAGGAATTAACAAATCCATGCACAACGGAAAAAAATAAAAAATAGCACTGAAAGAGCGACCATAAAATATGCAAACGGATACTATTTTACCATTAACATCTTTTTCATCAGCAAAAATTGTAAGTGGTACCAGATGATCTTGTTTATCTATCTGTTACGAATAAATTTCCAACTGAGTCAGGAAGTAGGCTTTATTTGCTGGAAGGAAAAAATCGCCAAATGGGCTCTGAATTGAAACACATTTAATAGTTTAACTTCATGATGTATTCGTACGTTATGTTCACTTACCACCAATAAATTTCTCTACTTCCCGGCCAACGCTACTCAGTTAAACAAATTCTAGTGTTTTTGAACATTATTTAAAACAGAAAACTTCAAAACTTTGCCGGCGTTTCAACATTTGCACAACCAGATCAAGAATAAAATGGAAGCCAGTGTGTTTATAAACACGGTTGGAAAATAAACATCGATGTTGAAGATTTAAACATGAATACTGTCTAATTGAGAATAACATGATATTATAGACAACGGAAATAGTTGATTGAGCTATAAATTGTTGAAATTTGTATAAGCTATTTAAAGACTTTGTGTTGTTAAATTTACTATGAAAGGATGATTATAAAAATTGTGAAAATAATAAAATGTGGATAATTTTAACTGATTTTATAGTAATTTTGCAAACATTTGGCCATAGTGCATTTTACTATTTGGTGGTCGTTCGTTTGACGATGCAATTTGTTTCAGTGTACAACCCATTTTTTTGTTGAAATATAGGGTGCAGAACCATTAGGGCACTTCCCTGATTCATTTTGGCATGCGGGGTTTTTCTCGGTAGAATTGTCTGAAACTTTGGTGTAAGAAGCGCATCAGTACGATGCATATTGTGGCCAAATATGAGCGATCTAGCTTTTAAAAAACCCCACTGCCGAAGTGAGCCAAGAATGGGGTCTGGCTTCCTACTTTCCCAAAAATTATTACCTTCAAGATATCAAAACACCCCCCAGAACTAAATCCTGGTTGCGCTACTGGACTACAACATTGAGAAGGAATCAATGGTGGACTCAAGACCCTCAAGACGACAAAGATCTGGTTCAAGATTTGGATGATTTAAACTCAACTGCGCTTCGTCAGCCTACTTGGATAGTTGATGTCTGAAAATGTCCGCAGATGGTGCGTTTGATTTGCGCTGTTGGCGCAGAATAGTTTCCAGTTACCAGATTCTGTAGAAATGTGTATTCATAGTCAAAACAATACCTCGATATAACGTAACCTCTTTATAACGTAACTCGATATAACGTAATTTTTACCTCGATATAACGTAACTTGTTTTTTGACTCCCATTTATTTTTCCATTTTCATCAAAACATAAATTATAAAGTACAATAAACATTCTCCAAGATTCAAACACCAACCAATATTAAATCAGAGCAATTCAAGCACTGAATACAGTCGTACATCGATATCGAGTGAGATATAAGCTCAATGTGGAAACCAACATTTTGTCATTGCTGTACATTTGTATACATCATTCTTCTCTATTTTTGTTGCATTTACGCTCCCACTAGAACCAAGCCTGCTACATATTTCAATTTTCTATGTAAACTTTGATAATTATTCATTTAGACTTTGCATTCAAAAAGACTAAATCAAACTCGAATTGGACTTGTGTGTTGATGGGCCACGCTGCCATCGCCAAACCATTTAACGTATATTTGATATATTCTTTTTTTTTTTTCTAAAAATGCGTTAGGAAATATTTAGCTAGTGCTTTAGGAGTTCCTACACATATTCTTTAAATGATTTCTTTAAAAATGAGGTTTCTCCTGGAATTTCGTCACGGATTTTAACTAGAATCATTCCGAGAATGTCTCCAGAGATTCCTCGAATAATTTCTCCACGGACTCATCTTAAACCCTTCTAATAGTCATGTATCAAACTTGAAACATTTTGCTTTAATTATTCCGATAGGGATCCCCAAAAATTCCACCAGTTTGCCTCCTGATATCCATGTATAAATACTTCTGAGTTTTTCTTCAGAAGTTATTCCAGGGATTCTACCAGATGTTTTTTTTAAGGGACTTCAGGGATTCCTCCAAGAGTTTTTAGGGACATTTAATCAGTAATGACTTAACGAAAAATCAGAAAAATCTCATTGAATTCCACCAGTAAATTGTTCAAATATTCCTCCAGAAATTTATATAGAATATGTCCAAGGAATTGTGATCATTTTGAATTTAATCAAGAATTTCACCAAATAATTTCTCCATGATATAAAGTGGATTTAACTATGAATTTCTCAAAACATTCCACCTACGATACTTTTTTCCTCCGGAGTCTAGAGCTTCATAAATTATTCCAGCAATTTTTCATCATTTTTTCCAGCGGCCCTTTTGAAGGACAATCCAATAATATTCTTGGAATGCTTTAAAAATACTCCAAATAATCGTAAAGGTTTTCGTCTAAAAACCTGAAAAACAATCTTCTCGAAATATCTCGAGCAATTTCATTATGAGTTTCTGCAGATTTTTTAAAATTTTTATACAAGAACCATTTTATGTACCACTTGAGTTTCTTCAAGGATTCTAAGTGGAACGAAATTCTTCATTGATTCTATCAGGAATATCTTAAGAAAGATCTCAGTTTTTTAGTAGGTTCTCTAAGTAATTCTTAAAGTATTCGTCTAGGATTTTTTCTATGGATTTTTTTATTTCAAAAATATATTCTGGAATTCGTTCAAAAACTTATCAAATTCCCCAGATTCACAACAAAGTTCTTCTAGAATACTGCCGATATTCTCACCATCTGTATTGGTTCAGAAACTTTTCATGGAAAATCCCTCAAGAATAGTTCTTGTTTTAATGGAGTTTTCTAATGTTCTCTTCATGAAATCTCTTCTTCGTTTAGGAAATTTGTTCTAGAGTTCTGTCAAGAAATTATGATATGATTTGTTTTAAGAGTTTTACCACGAGTTCCACATTCCATTCCACCATTTCACATCCAGCTTTGCTGCATCGTCTGGAGTTCCCCAAGGAAGCCATTTGGGACCGTTATTATTCATCCTCTATCTGAACGATGTAAATAAGCTTTTGGAAGGACTTCGCCTATCATACGCAGACGACTTCAAAATTTTCTTGAAAATTGCTAAACCAAACGATGCGAGTTTTTTACAAAAGCAGTTACTCATATTTGCAAATTGGTGTCTGAATCTGAATAGGATGGTTTTGAATGCTAAGAAATGCGCTGTAGTTTCCTTCTCTAGAAGTCAGAACCCAGTGTTCTACGATTACAGTATGTCTGGCGAAAGGTTAAGCAGAGAAAGCTGTATGAAAGATCTTGGTGTGATACTGGACTCCAAAATGACTTTCAGGCAACATGTATCCTACACAACTGAGAAGGCGTCAAGGAATCTTGGACTCATCTTTCGGATAGGGAAGGAATTTAGAGACGTGTATTGCCTGAAATCCCTGTATTGTGCCCTAGTCCGTTCAGTGCTAGAATACGGATCAGCTGTTTGGAACCCTTGCTATCTGAACGGATCTGATAGGATTGAAAGAGTTCAACGCAGATTTATTCGTTGGGCTTTGCGGAATCTACCGTGGCAAAACCGTTTTGAACTCCCACCCTACGAAGATCGTTGCCAGTTAATTGGATTGGACACTTTAAGCTGCCGAAGAAGCGTTACGTGTGCTCTGTGTATTTCTGATGTATTGTCGGCGCGTATAGACTGTCCTGCTATTCTGAGATATCTACCGTTTCAAGCGAGAATCTGAAATTTGCGAAACAATTCACTTTTTAGGATTCAGTTCCGCCGCACAAACTACAGTTTAAATTGTGGAATCACCGGTCTGCTGAGAATTTTCAACCGCGTAGCATCCATTTACGATTTCCACTATTCTAGAGCTACTTTAAAGCAATTATTTGTCACGACGTTTAAACGATTTATGTAAACCTAGATTATGTTTCATCATTGGGACTACCATAAGGTCTGTTGATAATAAATAAATAAATTACACCACAAAATATTTTTAGAGATTTCAAAAAGATTTCAATCATGAATTTCATTTAAGGATTCAGAGTGTTCAAGGATTCCTCCAAAGATTTTTCTGGACTACATTTTTTTAAAGGATTACTGCAATAGAGACGCAAAAAAAATGAAAATAAGAAGAAAAAAATAAACACGGAAAAATATCGAAAAATGTAAGAGAGAGTGAAAATGCCTGCTAGGTCAATAACACCAATTTTAGATCCATTTTCTCATCAAACAATGCATGTTGAACAAAATTTAGAAAAGAAAATATTTTGCTTCGATATAACGTAACCTCGATATAACGTAACGAAAATAAAAATCGAGTTACGTTTTATCGAGGTATCACTGTACCATAAACAAAGTGTCCACTTTATAAAATGAACAGTCCTTAAGAACCACTTCAATACGATGCAAATTGTGACCAAATATGAGCAAAGTGGGTTTCAAAAAAACCCCCTGCCGAAGTAAACCAAAAGTTCCAAGAATAGGATCCAGTATGAATATTATTGAATAATCGAGTCTGTGCGAGTTGCAAGTCGAAGATGTAGCAAATAGAATAAAACAAAACTATTCCTTAATTACCTTTTTTGTATAGAACTCCAGTATTTTCTGAGGTACGGCGGCCGCCATCTCGCAGCTGAAGTTTGACGTTTCGGCGATGTTTTGGGTATCCATTTTTTTGAAAAAATGTTTCATTCCCTTCTCTTTCAGCGTTTTTGCAATTAATTTCATAATCGCTCGTTCACCCGCTAGGAAATGGAACTTTTGTGGATCGTAGGCGAATTTATGGAAACATTCGTCCAGCTCTTCTGATACTCCACACAAACATTTCCGCATGTCCGCCTCGATCAGAGAAATTTGATCGTCGTCTAGCTCCGCCAGGGCCCCGTTTACGTAGTTTGTCCAGTTCAAGATGAACTTAATGTTCTTGGGAACATACCCAACTTCTCTTTCAACTAACGTCCAGAAATGGGCATATCCAGCTGCAGCCTAAAACGTATGAATTACAACGCATATTACAAAAACTGAAAGAAATAAATATCTACTATACTGCCCATAACTGCATATTTGTAACATTCGACAAAAGTAGGCATTGAGTAAATGGAATACCAAGTGTGCATTTTACGGCAGTATGGGAGGAAACTAAAATTTCTAAAAATTACCAGGAATTCGAAAGTGCTTATTTCAGGCTGATAATTTGTACAACTCATATTGCAAACTAGGTGAATTGTCAGAAAATAATTCTGACAGAAATTTCATTGCTATCACATTACGTGGCCCATTTATAATCTCAATGTGACTGTTATGCGGTTATAATTACCAGTGTGACAAAACAACTTGGTATTTTTTTCGAATTTTCTAGAACAATCTCACAGATTTCAGTAAGTTGATCGAAAGTATTTATCATTTGATGACTCTCCATGGTATCAAATCCATTTTGTCAAAAATGTCGAATGTGACTGTTTTGCAGTTATGGGCAGTATAGGGTGTCTACTTATTTACATAAATAGAATTCCCTGATATTTCCAGGTTTTTACAGGTTTAAACAAATAATTCCAGGTTCAAAACATTCTTCATTGTACATAAATTATTCACGAATAGTTAATTTTAGATGATCTATAGATTATGTTCAAGGATAGGTCCGCCTCGTTTCCCATGGAACCGTTTTGTTGTATCGTTACAGGTCGTTTAAGTCCGCTCCATGATTGACAAACAGCATCATATCGCCACTTTGCTGCTAACTGTGATCAATCAAACCTTCAAATCCTATTCTTATTTAAAGATAATTGTATTCCCTCAACTCGACCAAATCGCGAGTTTTACAGTTCCCCAAAACTAACATAGATGTTTAAGAAGAAAACAAGATTTTGTAAACCAAATCAAATGAACTCTGCTCCGTTATGCGCCGTCAGGCACTTGAGCCTACCAAATAAACAAATAAGTAAAAAAAATGTTCGATTTTGGCACGGTTCGATTTAGTCAACATGAATATTTTGGGCATGTTGCCAACATCGAATGAGCAATGTATGTCTTGATGAATTCCTACGATGATCTTTGAAAGAACTCCTCGAATCTTGATGAAATATTTCCTAGGATTTTTTAGATAAATTTCCAAGATAACTGGAAACAAACCACTCGAATATCTGAATAAGATCCTACAAGACTTTATAAATTCCTTTAAAAAAATCCGACAGAATATTTTGACGAAATGCTGGAGAAATTCTGAGGGAAATTTCTGGAGGAACTTAAAGAGGAATCCCAGGTTGAATTTATTGAGGATTTTTTTTCTAAAAGTATATGAAAGATTTCATCGAATAAAGCCTAAAGGATTTTTTGGATCTATATGTGTGAATAACCGTGGATGAATTTTTAAAAGATTCCTTATGAAATATGACAAAAATCGACGTGGGAATTATTATATCTGTAATTAACCTGGGAAAACTCCTGTAAGATCTGTGATAAATCCACTAGAAGTAACAACTGGACAAAATCGGTGAAAGAATCAGTTGATAAGGGGCTGTCCATTAATTACGTAAGGGTTTATGAGGGGAGGGGGGGGGTCTGAGATTTCTTACGCGCCATACAATTTATTTTTGATTTTCATACAAAAAATCTTACCATGGGGGGAGGGGGGTTGAAAAACCCCGAAATTTGTCTTACGTAATTAATGGACCGCCCCTAAACATCTGGAGGAAATTCTGGGATATTCACTAGATTTTTTTAAGTGTTTTATGTGAAAATGCACTAATTTTCGACTCATAAAAATTATGTACGAATTTTGTAGCATTTTATTAACAAACTTCTGAAGAAATTCATCACAACATTACTTGAAAAATTGGAAGGAGTTCCTGAAAGTATTCCAGAAGGAATCACAGAAATTTCTGAAGAACTCCTTGGGATCTGAAAAAATATCAATAATAATTTGTGAGATTGTCGCGTAATAGTCTCAGAAGGTTACTCTGGAGGCTCTAAAATTTTGCACCAGGATTTACAGGAAGCAGATCATAAGCTGCCATAGCAAAACAATGAGTTTAGAGAACGTTTTGATTGAAATAGAGGCGTATCCGAATGTATTTTATTCGATTGAATTGAAAATATTCTACCATGTATTATTCGCACAGTTGAAAACCGGAATTTTCGACACGCGAAAAACGGATTTTCTCCTAACCCATGCGTCGGAGCTACGTCGGACAAGGTGCGCTGTGTAGGACACCAGATCCGCTGCCCAGCGCACTATGCCTGACGTTAGGTTCAGAGAAAAATCGGTTTTTGCGTGTAGATAATTCCGACTTTCAGCCGGAGACGCGATTTTACTGATTCAAAATTATTTCCCTGGTTGTTGCCCTGAGAATTCCGTTTTGGATCAAATTTTCTGATAATTCCGAGGATTTTTCAGGTAGTAGACACCCTTTACTACTTACCATTTTGTTTTTACTTTTTCGGTGCAAACTTTTATTAAATAATAATAGAAAGATTCGCGAATCAGGCGAAACTGACAAAATATACACAATTTAAGAAACTATAGCGTTGAAATTGTAGCTTGACTGTCTATTCACTGCACTTGAACTTTTCCCCTATCGATAATTTAACTATTCAAAAAAAGGAAATTTGTAGAAGACGAAACTTCACCTCATGCCAAACCACACACTTTATTGATTACGCCTGTGTTTTTGTTTATCAAAGTGATGGGCGCATCTGAAATCGAAATCAAAACACGGCGAGAGTAAACGGCGACACTGCAAACAAAAAATAAACAAGGCGTACATGGCGGGCTTAATTGAAACCAGAATGTAAACACGGCGCAAAAGTAATAGGCGACACTGAAAATAATATCGATTACAGGCTCATAACATTGGGCGATACTGGCATTCTTGGGTGCGTTTAAGGCGAAACCTTATAATATTTTTGTTATTACGAAATAGCTAGGGAAATTGTAGGAGATGTGTGTGGTATTGATGAGGATTTTGAAACTAGGTTTATGAAATGTGTATTAAAGTGAAAAGGTTAAAGTTTGAGTATATTTTCTCCAATTGGGATTAAAAATTGCGCATGAAAATTTCATTGGTTATTTTCTCATTGTTATTGATTTGTCAGATAGGCCCTTATCGCGAATCCCTCTCGAATTTTACTTTTAACCACTTTTAACCTTGCGTTAAACTCAAACTCACTTTGATTTCGCAAAAGCGACGCAAACATTAACACGTTGCGAATTGTCTCGCATAACATTCGAAAACAGGTTAAGCATTTTCTGTAAAAAATCTACAGTGGCCCAATTTCATATTCGTACAGGATACTGTTTCCACATCAAGTTAGTAAAAAACTATTAAATGAAGTATTGAGCTACACATACTTTATCCACATTGAAGGTAACAGGTGTTATCTATTGTTTGCCAATCACAAAATGTTTCCATTTACATTCATCTTTGGATTAATAGAAAAGTATTGAATTGATGTCTAAAATTCACCCAATTCCATATTCATACACCTACCAAAATTCATACGCACAACGTTCAAAACTAAATTTAGAAGCTCTATTTGATTACTGAAATGCTTTATTATGATGTTCAGATGTAGTGAAATACATTTGGACAATTTATTAGTGGACATATATGAAATTTAGGTAAAGTTATGAGAAATGCCAGTTTTCCAATGAATTTGGTTTTAAATCCTATAATTCGAACAATAACGTTTATTTTTGTCATTAGGTCATATGAATAAAACCGAGTACTTGCTCATGCTCAAGCCGCTTTGAGTAAAGTAAAGTCTTTGAGCATTTACTCAAAACCATATGAATAAAACGATACTTTACTCAAAGTAAGTTCGAATTTCGAACTGAGCATTTACTCTGTCAAAAATGTTGTTTTTGTTTTGGCTATCTGATTTTTGCGAAAAAGAAGGAAGTCAGTGGTGCAAACAATCTTTGCGGATCCATCTGGCTTTTGCCGTAAAAAAATAGTTTGACCCGTGCCGTTTGTTATCGGCTGCCACACACCCCGGTGAAAATCGACTGCCAACATTACGTAACTCGTAACTGGCCCGTCTTCAACGGTAAGTGTATTGCACTTGTGCTATTCTTCAATTTATTTATTATTTCTGTCCCTTCCCTTCTAAATAGTCCTCATCGGTGTGTAGTCGCCTACCGAGATAGAAGATGATCATGTCCCCCAGCAGAATCGTTGACCTTATTAGAGCGTGGGCGATTACCATATGAGACCAGCAACAGTGCCAGCGGAATCAGAACCGGCAGCAAGAAACTCATCAGCTGCGCAAGGAACTTTAATTCCGATCAAAGCCGTGCCTGTCTGTTTCTTTGTGCTCGGTGTTGGCGATTGAAAGAAAAAATGATCCACCGCACATTGCAGCTACCCTTTACACACCGGATAAGGAAACCGGTGAAAACTCTTGCAGACTATTGGTTCACGATGCCATCAAGGATTTGCAAATAAGTGGACGAGGAGCCGAACGGAGAGACTGTCCGCATTCCAAGGCAGTCGACATTCTCATCGGGCTGCATTGGCGTAAGGACAGGATCAAAGCTGATGGTGCTGAAGGAATATTTTCATGAGGATTTCTTGACAAAATCTCTGAAGCAATGCATGGGACAATTTTCAATAAATGTATCAAATAACTTCTAAAAAAATTCTACAAACATCAAAATTCCACCGAATTTTCCGCTTTTAAAACTTTTATGAAAATAGGTGCAGAGCTAGTTGGGCACTTCCATATTTCACTTTGGCATCAGGGGTTTTTCTTGACCGAATCGTCTGAAACTAAGAAGCACTTAAATACGCCGCATATTGTAGCCAAATATGAGCTCAGTAGTTTTCAAAAAACAACCCACTGCCGAAGTGAATTAAAAGTGCCAAGAATACGATCTAGCTCCCTACCAAAAAAGAAAACTATCACAAATTGCTCCTGAAATTAGATTGATTTTGTGAAGTATTTATCATGAAGTTTTTGGACATCTACCAGACATTTCTACAGAGGATCTATCTTTAAATTTTATCCAAATATGGCCTGACTTATCCAGTAATACAGAGCAATACTTCATCGGAATAATTAAACACATCTACAGTCACTTTCATAATAGGATATTTTTCTGGTTCTCCTTCAGTGTCCTCCAAATATTAAATTTCTCCAGGTTTCCTGGAGGAACCCCTTGAAAAATTTATGAAGGGGTATTTTTTGGATTTCATTAAGGAATCCCAGCAGGAATTCCGGGGAGAAGTCCTGGTTAAATACCTGAAGAAGTTCTCGCATGACTCTCTGGAGGGATAGCCGAAAGGAGGGAGGAATGCGGTCAAAAATTCTAATTTGTCAGCGATAAAACATCCTGTTAGGCAAAAAAAATATGATTTATGAGTGATTCTAATTAATTATATTTCCAAATTTCAATCAAATAATTTGGCCATAACGGAAGTGTGGGAGGCCTAAATATCCGTTGCAATAAAGGCGTAACTATTCCACAAAACCATTATTTTGATATCCCTCAGAGTATCTTCGTATCTGCCACATGATATTCACATGTAAAATAATCAATTGGCAAAGAATACTCTTAGTAAATAACTGTAAAAGTGCTCATAAGAACACTAAGCTGAGATGCTGGTTCTTTTCCGGTTGGGACGTAACGCCAGAAATAAGATGAAGAATTTTATGTTTAGTATTTCGCAATGTGTCTATTTAGGTCTGAATGAAAAATTATGACTTTTGAACTGTCGCATGATGGATCTATATGATGGTCTGAAAATGTTCTCATCACACCCTGTCGGAATCGGTTTCGGAATGTTCCGGCCAAATACGGCCAAAGAAAAATGCAGATCTAATTCCACTTGATGCTCTTCAAATCGGAATGAAAAATCGTGAAATTTGAACCGTCGCACCATGCTTATGAACTTCTAAATATGATAAGCTCTAGTTCCTTCCGACATAGGTTCCAGGTGCCCTTGTGTCCAAAATGGCCATACTTACAAAAATTATCCAGGGTTTCATATCTTTCATATAAAGATAATCGAACGAAAATCGATTCAAAAATTGATTTTTGGGAGGGTTCCATGTCAGTTACTTTCTGAGATATCGATAAAATGATGAAAGCGTCCGAGTTTCTTCATTATTTTTTACCATTTTAAACATAACATTCGCGCTTTTTCCATCTGAGCATGGTCAGTAGGTGACTCGGGATTTTTTGAGCATTTACTCAGCTTTTACTGCTTTATTCATACGAATCATAATGTTCGAAAAGTAAATGCTCAAGTTCTCAGTTTTATCATACCAACTTGAGTAAATGCTCAAGAAAATGATCTGACAGGTGAATCTGAGTAAAGTAAAAGCTTTTGCTCAGTTTATTCATACGACCTATTGGATCCAATCTATAGATTATACTCGTAAGCTCTGATAGAAATTTAGTTGAAATATATATAGTTTACAGAAATCATAAACAGTTTTTATCCCTTTTGAGTTCAGAAAATTGTTGTGCCGTAAGTTCAAAACTCTTCTAAAATGATATTTTTAATCAATGTAAACCAAATTTTCATTCTAAACAACAGGTAAATGTTAATTTTGAATTTGTCTGTAAAAATAGTTTGAACTACTAACTTCGTTTTACAATAAAGTACCCTAAACTACGCTGTACATACCTCCACATAATTGATGTCATCGTAATATTCAATTATCTTTGAAATAATATTCAAATTATATTCAAAATAGCCCCCTAATTTTGCAATTTATTGATTTTATAAGAAAAATACAAAATAACTTGAATGAGCAGAGAGCATTGATATACTATTTGAAAGAATATATCCTGTTGTTTTCATCATTTTAAAAAACGTTTGTGTTGCGGTTATGGCAATAATATTTATTCTTTAAATCTCTACAATCATGTTTGGTAGTAAAATGTAAATTAAAAATGATAATTACGCAATGTTTTGATAGGAACATTAACTATGGATTATGTACATACATTTAGGAGCCAAACATAAAGAAATTGACTAAAATTTTTGGTTTTGGATTTGTTATAAATGTTTTACTACCTAAGATTCAAAAGTATAAGTTGTCGATATCCACTCCTAGCTACTCTAAAACTGATTATAATTTTTTGAAACTTGTGCAATATTCGCAGTTATCATTCTTAAGGAAGTGATGTTGAAAAAAATGCAATTTATTGTTCGACTTACCGAATATTTTAGCAAAAAACATGGGAAAACTGGTATTTTTCTTAAATTTACTTTCAAATATGTCCGCTTTTAAATTTTCCAAATGTATTCTACTGCATCTGAACAACACAACGAAGAGCTTAAGTAATCATTTAGTCCATTAAAAATTAGTTTTGAACGCTGTATATTTCTTTTTTGTTAGGTGTACGAATATGGAATTGGATCAATTATAGACACAATCTCAATACTTTTCCATTATTCCAAAGATTTAAGGAAATGAATACAGTTTGTCATTGCCAAACAATGGACTGATGCGCGAGTTCACTAATTTGACGTTTGAGCGGTGCCGTATTCACTCGTTGTCATGGTCACGTAAATAACACGGCACCGCTCAAACGTCAAATAGTGAACTCGTGCATCGGTCCATAGAGGACACCTATAACCTTCATTATTGATAAAGTATATCGAAGTCCATGCACCATTTAATAGATTTATACCAACTTGATATAAAAACAGTGCCTCGTACGAAAATGAGATTGAGTCACTGTATTTTGACTTTTCCATGCGGATGAATATTGTACTCATTTTTTTGGAACAGTAGAGTTCAAAGCAATCTGATACAAACAAAAAAAAATCAATAAAAATAGGGTCCTAAAATTTTTAATGAAATCTTGTTTATTCAAAGAAAGAGCACCTTACTGCAACTACTTTAGCAATTTTTTCCGCCTAAATAACGGCTATATCATGTTTAAACTTTAATTTAAAAATTGGGTCATGAACCTTAATACTTAAGATCATGTTTGACATTCGCTTAGTCCACAAAAACACCACAGGGGTTTTAGTTTTAACACTGGGATTGTTCCTATCTGACATTTCGGAAGGGACACGGAAAACAAAATACACCCAAAATTTGAGTTTAAGCCAAGGGGTGTGACAAAATCTAAAAAAAATGTTTTTCGGGCTCAAACCAACGGAAAACATTAGAAATCCTTTATAAGAGAGATTCGCGAAAGCTGACATTTCTGTCAAAGTGTGAGCCAATCGAGCAGCGAGAGCTGTCAAAGTGTGAGCCAAACGAACATGCGTTATGTTTGTTTTGAACTTTTCTTGAGGAGTAATGTTATCTACTTGAAATTATTTCGGTAAAAGTAATTTTGCATGAAGCAAAATAAATGAAATATTTTTCTTTTTTAATTTTTTTTCAATGCGATTTTTAGTTGTTGATTTTTTGGGCTGTTTATTAGTTTGAATGTGTAGCTCAAAGATCTATAACGAAACAAAATAATATTTTTAGCGATGAGGAAGTCATGTCCGTGTTACAATATTGTTCTCGACGCCGAGAAAAATCTGACTGCTGGTCTGTTGCCAAATATTTCCATTTTACTTCCGCGTATCTCTCTATATAGGATCACTAGAAAACATTATAAAATTGAGTAAACATGTGTTATTGGCCTAAATTTAAGCGTTCGGCACTAAAATTGAGACAGGGCTTTAGGATCCTATTGGCTTGTGTAGGAGCATGGAATATACACTCTGAAAAAATCTAAACTAGATAGTTTAAATCACTCACTAAAATTCTATTCGCCTGGTTGACCCCAGACTAAGTTTAGGTGCCGACTAGACAAACCTAGTATTAGTCGAACTAATTGGTAGGCTGGTCTAGCTTTTGAATATATTGGCAAAGATTACTCTGGATCCGTTGCACCTTGGCTCCCCAGAATTGTTCGAGTTCTTTCTTGTTTACATTTTCTAATGAGAGAAAAAATAATTGAAACGCATTCAATTCGAATTTATTGATTCCAAGGCCTGCAACTTTACATTAAGTAGTTTTTCGTACAGATTCATAATATCACTTTACAGAAACATCTCTTAGATACTGGTCCATCATCTCTGGAATGGAAATGGGTTAGCGCCCCTCGAAAATAATCCACTGGCCACCGTTGTAAATGTTGCCTGCTCAGATTATTCTCACGAAAACTACACGTAAACACTTGTTGGTCTCACGCCTTCATTGCCTTGGTTCCGAAGGATCTGAGGAATGGTTTGTTGCCTGAAATAGATAAACGAAGGATCATCAGATCGGAACAAAATTAATTTGTGAAATTAAGGGCTTATTACGTTACCTGCACCACAAGCTGCAACGGTTTTTGTGGGAGAAAATGGTTGGAAATGATATTCGACTATTTCATACATATTTAATTTCACTTAACACTCCAGAATTCACGAAAAAGGTGGCACGTTTACCGAACGTTCACAAAGAAAAGGAACATCTGTCATGGCGGACGGGACACGGATGATTCTTGTTTACTATGAAAACACTGGTCAAAGTTGTCCCGCATAACTCAAGGTTAGTTTAATATAATAAGTTTCGTTTGATTTCTTTCTCAACTGGACTATGTTTAAATAACGATAAAGACATAAAAAGATAGGATTTAAACTTTTTCTGATTTGTTCTGATCCTGAGTGTAGGATAAACTCATGTTCGGCATTGTAATAGGTTTATCAACAAAAAGCTCATGGACACTTTTCATATGTTATACGAAAAACGACAGGACACTGATTTTGACATTTGTCAGATCGCGGAATAAATATCCGTTTCTAAGCATTTCTAACCGGATTTAAGATGCATAAGATCAGCCAACACGGAAAAACTGCTCTAAGCTCGATAAATATCGATCAAGTAAATTGGTTCCGCCCAAAACCGTTGTAAGATTTCCAATGGTGGAGAGAGGCATTCCCCTTGGTAAGTATATATCATAAGTATTAGAATGATAATTCTTTAACACGTCTGAAATGGTCCTCCTTCGGATAAAAAAGGATTAGTTTTTTAACATCTGCTGATTGATTACTTCCATGTGTTTTTAAAGAATTCTTCAATCTTAAATACAAAGAAATATGTAGCTGCAAACTTTCGACACAGCTTCTTCCCGAATAAAAAATACAATACAAAAACAATATAACGTATTGTAACAGTACCATTCAATATATTGGAAATACAATAGACCATTTCCGTCATTTTTTTTATTGGCTTATAAGCTTCCTCTCATTTTACTGAACAAACTTTCCTTAGAAACCAATGTGTTTTGAAGCCTCTAACTATTGGAAAACAATGAAAAACTGGCGGCACGTAAGTTCTCCCCTCGGTCCCCTACAATTTATTTCACCACGAAAAAACGCAGACCCCTTTTTACCCTAGGATTTTGCCAGCACGTTGTGGTGAGTTTTTAATCAGCTGGCATGACAGATGATTTTTATTTATGTTTTCATTCATCATAATGGGCTTCGTAGATTTCGTTACCGAGTCACATAAATCTCCGCGGAAACTGTCTCCACGGCTTCCAAACGTCGATTATGATGTCGCCAGATTCCTGTCCATCTTCACCCGCACCCAGCGAGCGCTCCGCCGACTTCTACATTGTGGTTACTGTTGAGCAACGGAAGGAGTGAGCTGCTCAAAACAGAACAGATGCCTGATCTCTTTCTGTTTCATTTCCACGAGATAAAGTGATCCGGAAGATTTTCGATTTGAGACAGCAACAGCCGTGCAACATGAACATTTCCGACTGCTGCTGCCTCAAGGCGCAAATCTACCGGATCGTCAGCCAATAGTTTGGTCAGATATTTGTCAGCATGAGTAGTTAAAATTGAGCTTGAGCTTGAGCTTGATTGGCCGCCCGTGGATGCACTCTAGTATCGCCAGATCAGCTGCACTTACACAAGGAACCAACCGAATGACTGCTTGGGACTAACAGGCATCCTCAGTGTATAAGTGCTGGTGATCTTCTATTTTTAGGCAACAATGGCACCTGCCACGTCAGAATGCAGACCAATGAGGGGAAGGGGGAGGAATTGATGATGCATTGAACTGACTCCCACGTAGACCGTATATTCCACTGCATCCACGTCAGTTCATGCGGGAGTGTGTGGATTGGGGGAAAGGCATGGCAGAGAGGTTTGCTTTTGTGGTTAGCAGACTGCCTATGTATCAGGCGTAAGATAGGCGTGCGCGTGGAAGTAGGAAGCGTTAGGGAAACGGTTTCATGTCCGTCTCTGGATCTAGCGTTTGCTATGAACGAATAGTTTGAGTGTGATATATTTAGAATGGAAGATAGAAGCAAGTGAGAGATATACAACTACAAAGAACGAGGAAAGGGACGGGCCTGGGATTGAACCCATGACCTTCTGCATATGAAGCAGAAGCGGTAGCCATCAGACCACCAACCCCGTCTTAGCATGAGTAGTTAAAATTGATGTAACATAAAGTCATTCCTAATTAAAACTAGTGGTACCGTAACTATTGGGTGGATGAGAGTTTGTTGTTTGGAGTTGTTTTGAATTTTGAATCTGTGGAGAGAAATATTATATTTTTCCGCTGGAAAACTGTTAGCAATGCTATAACTAAGTAGAAAGGGTGGGTGAATCCATTCTTAATGTTTTACAACTGCTTGTTTTCCATATTTTTCCACTGCTTTCAGAAAAACTAAGATCCGGCCGGTGGGAATTCTAGGTTGAGATCTGCAAACTAAGTTATTTGAGGTTAGTTTCGTTGGCGCTCCTGTCCTGGGCGCGCTAACCGGCATCTCAGTCAGTCTGAGCGCGGACCTGAATTGACGTTTCCAAATGTAAATAAGCATCCCACTGCAGGGGTGGGTTCCAAAATTACCACGATGTATTCCCATAGGGTTGAACAAACTGTGCCGCAACTCGAACTATTTTTCAAAATGTGGTGAGTATCCATGTTTTCAAAAATTTGTACGAAAATCAGTAGTGCATATAAACAAAATCTGAAAGCGTTAATATTCATTAAAAATTATTGTCTTTCTAAGAAAAATACAAAAACTGGGGGTTAGATCTGACGGAAATGGTCTATACAGTATATGTAAAATGACAATACAATTACAGTACAATATATTGTTTTGAACAGTTCACTGTATGGTATATGAGATTTTTGCAATATAATGTATGGGTGGTTAAGTATCGTAACAATACAAAAATAGATATTTTCTCATACAAACATTTTGAAAATACAATACGATATAATGTTCATGTATTGTCTTGATTAACAATTCGTGTATTGTTGTACAATACAAAAACAATTCAACGAACTGTATCATGGTTGCATTCGTCGTTACAGCTAATGTCAAGTGACTTCTAAAAACCTACTTATTTAAAGTTTTTGAATATTTTTCACCCACCATTTCTTGCTTTCTGAACTTGTTTTGTTTATTTCTTTCAGCAAAGTTACAAAGAAAAAAGCAACAGTTGTCCCAACTAACAATTCAGAGCCACAAACAAGCATGAATGTTTAATTATTGTTCAATAATGGTAATGCCAGCTGAATAAAAATTTTGCTCTATAAAGAGCTGAGAAGGTGCTTTTTTAACACAAACTTAGGTCAATGTTCAACGTTATGCATTAGAATGAACAAAAGTTGAATCGCCACTCATTGAACGTTTCCAAGGATTCTCATTCGACTAGTCAAGATTGTTTTACTAATGAGCTGAACAAGACATGTTTCACCCAATTAAAAAGCCAATATTCCACTAAACAAATGTATATGTATAAAAAATATTCAGAAGACGAACTAACGTTTTACTTGCGTCGCACTTCAGCTATTTCCACATGTTTAACATAAGCATGAATAGGAGCTGAATAAGTATCTTACAAAATCCTAATTCAGCTTCAGTATATTTATTATAAGAACAGTTGATCCAATAGAGGCCAAAATGACGATTAACAAACACATTGTTCAGCAATAAATAAGCCTTGTAAAAGCGATCACACTATAGCTAAATTTCATAAAATGGACATAATATCCGAAATTCGTTTTGAGCTCCGAATGCATTTCAAAGCTTATAACTTATGCTTTATCAAAACTTTTTGAATAGCTGTTCAGAAAATAAACATGGTCAGCCTCCAGAAATGATGGGTTATTTTGAAAAAACAAAATCAAACATTTGAGCTAAGTGTTCATTTTAGGAGCGAAGTACTGATAAACAAAGCGTGATATTGACTTGATTGACATAAAAAATCTGAAGACAACATCAAAATTTGGTTTGTTTTTTGTATGTAGTTAATTTTAGATATTATTTCCAGATCTTTTATATATTATATCTATCAAGTTAATATCACTTTTAGCTATCCATATTATAATTTGCTATTGCTAAGCTTTTTCGCCTGCTCGGGATGTTGTTCCGTACAAGAAAAGTGGAAATTTCTTTGACAGAATTGATTAAATAAATTTCTATAGCGAGCTACTTTTGAAATGACATTTCTTCACAATTGAATAGTGCGATCTAAGAAAAATGATTAACTTGACCATTTATGAAAAAAAATCCAACACTTCAAATGATTTAAATATATTCATACAGAGTTTAATGCATAATAGGTTCATGAAAAATACAAATCAATAATATAATTAATGAATACAAATGTAATTTATAAAATAAATTAATTTCAATTTAAGTTAATGAATCATTCAAATTGAAGTTTTGAACAAACTAAAACTTATTATGAAATTAGATTAAGGTGAAGATGCATCGAAGTCAAACCTCAAATTTTCAAGAACACAAATCTAGAGAACTAAACATCCGTTCAAGCTGAAAACTTAATCGAATGGTCACCACCAGCGTGTAACCAATCGATTAGGCTTTCAGCTCGAACCGCTGCGCTGTCTGGTTCTCTAGATGTGTGCTCTTGAAAATTTAAGGCTTGGCTCCGATGCATATTTACCTAATCATTTCAGACTGATTTCACTTTGTGTAAATAAACATTATTTTTGACCATCATTGCCATAAATTTTCTCACTGTGCGCTAAAAATAGCCGACTGAACTCAGCTTGGATCAGCACTAAACAGCAGCTGAATAATATGCTTGTTCAGTTTTTGATTAGCGTACCATGTGTTGATTAGACAATGCCGAATAGAGGCTCAAACATGATCAATATTCAGCTATGAGAGGTTTATATTTTGCACTGGACGATTTATTCATCAATTCTAGGATGGCGTAGATGGTAAGGCATACCGCTGACGATTGGAAGGTCTCGAGTTCGAATCCAGTTTCCAGCCGATTTTAAATATGGTTGTTGCATCATGATAATTGTGTACACCACATTTAATGCGTCAAGAAAAATATTTTTTCTGTTTTTTATTTGTTTTTAATTATTTTTGGACCAGTCGTATAAAAGCTGAACTAAATGCTTGTAAAACGTTTTAAAAGCTGATAAATAAAGTTGGAATTCAACAACATGCTTTAAAGTTTCTCCAAATTTGTGTGAACAACGCCTGAACAAAGGTTGGCCATGAAAATTATTAAAATGTTATTAAACATGATGCTGAATAAAACTACCATAATGGTGTTTGTTAAATGAGTGAATGTTAGTTGGGGTTTTACGCGAAAATAGGAATTTGACCAAAATTGTAAGGTATAAAACCAATTAAAAACAATACAATGTTCTGTTACAATATATTATATTGTTTTTGAATTGTATATCCAAACAAGAATAATATTGCTTCGACATTCAATTACAATACGCTGTATTGCATCCAATACGTTATATTGTACATTAATGGTTTATTCCATTCACTGAATGATACGTTTTTATCCGGGTTGTTCTTTCATATTCCGAATGAGCATCAAACTTTTGCGAACGTTTGTGACGCATATCTATAAACCGAAACATTTGGTCAAGTGGTTTCTTTTAAGCTAAGTATGCTGTTTCGCTCAAGAAAAGTAAAAATTTCTGCGGAAGAAATGGTCAAGAAATTTTCTACAGTGAGCTCCATTTGATATGACATTTCTTTTCAACTGCGTACTGCGATCAAAGAAAAATGCTTTTCTTGACCATTTCTTGCAAGAAATTTTCCACGCAACGAGATAGGGGATTACTTTTCTATTGAAGTGCATACTTCGCTTTAGTCGATAAATTAATTAAACCTACCGAAAAACATGTGAAGAGCTAACTTTCTGTTCTGTTTTGCACCTCTGATATGTTATAGAAATGTACTGTACTGAGAACAGTTCAAACAGTATTCTAATCATTGTTCTTGTTGTCACCAATTTATCGAATGGTGTATTTGATATGGTAGAATCGTAATGTAAGTAATACGTATTGCGGTTACAATAATAGGTGTTGTCCATTTATTTTTCTAAATGTTCGCACTGCGTGGAGGTATTATCGAAATCGAAACTCAATTAAGCTCTCGCCGAGCGGTGTCACAAACACATGCGCAAATTTGCTGGTTGAAAATACTGTCGTTTGATTTTGCTGGGAACAGCTGATGTTTGTTTATATTTTCAAACAGCACTCTTCAAGTAGTGTTGGTGACATGTAACGTGTATGTACACGAGCGCAGAAACCACTATAGAACCATAAGTATTGATGTTCCTCAACGACGGCAAAAATCAATATCTTCGCATGAAATGTTTAATTCCCTTTTTCCTAATGTGATTAAAACCAATCAATTTTTGTTCTCGAACATATTTATGGAAGCGGAGTTTTATTTTTGTTCGTGGAGAGCTTTTCAAACGTTCATCCATATTTTTGAACACCCAGCTTATTTTAGTGACCTTGCGCTCAATGTGATTCAAATGTCAAAATTTAAAACGCTCTCATCGTTGCGTTTTTGTGTGACCAGCGCTGAACATAATCAACCGCCACCGACGATCGAAAGGACATTCAGAAAACAAAGCAACAAGCAGGACGGAATCTTTGTGCGAGTATCCTGGAAGTTCGTGATTTATCGGTGGTGTTTTAATTAAAGCATTAAAAGCTGTAATATTGTTAGTCTTGGTTATCGTAGTGCTAATTATAATTTCTTACAATGAGTGTTAAAGACATCTATTATTCGGACAAATATTACGACGACGAGTACGAGTACAGGTAAGATAGATGTACCGGCTTTTAACCTTCCGTCAATGGCGTGGATGTCCTTCATACTTCATGATTCGCAGGGCTGGTAGCAGGTCTTTTTTAAAAACTTTGTTTCGACTATTATGCTACTATATTTTACAAATTCTTCGTGAATTTCTGCTGAGATACCTCGAGGAAAAGCTTTGGGAGATTTCTAGTGATTTCTTCTGACATATAGGAACTCCTCCATAGAGCTCTCCAGAAATTCATGTAGTAATTCCTCAACCAATCCTTTCGGCAATGTTTCAAAGAGCTTAGAGAAATTTCTTCAGAATTTGTTCAAGGAAACAACAGTTCTATTTCTAGTAATTTCACAGACAAAACAGACTTTAAAAGGGGATCTTCAAATGATTCCTACGGCTCTTCTAAGAAAATTCACACTGAAATGTTTTTGAAGCCATTCGTTTATAGATTCTTCCAGGAATATCTAAAGAAGTCCTACACCAATGTTTCTCATTATCCTTCAAGGCAATTTCTACATTTATTCCAGAAATTCCTACAAAAATCCTATAGGACATATTCGAAGACATATTTTAAGTACTCTTGCATTAGTTCCTCAATATTTTTGGATTGCGATTTCATTCAAAGGTTTCTCATGCAGTTCTCACAAACAATTTCTCGAATGATTCCTCAAGTAAAATCTTCATGGATTCTTCAGAAGTTCATTCATGGTTTCACATCTGCTAATAGGGCCGGATCCTATTCTTGGCACTTTTAATTCACTTCGGCAGTGGGGTTTTTTGAAAGCTACTGAGCTCATATTTGGCCACAATATGTTTCAGACAATTCGGCTTTGAAAAACCCCCCATTGCCAAAGTAAATCATGGAAGTGCCCAAGTAGCTCTGCACCCTACTCATTAAGAATTCCAGTCCGATCATCCCTACACTAATTTTGCAGAGATTTAGTTCGATAATTTTTAAGAAATTCCTTGAAAATATTAGCCAGAGTTTTCATTGATTTTGTTTTCAATTATCTTAAACCTAGGATTTATTTTAGAGTTTTTGAAAAAAATTGTTAATGGTTCTCTCAGGCCCCCCCAGAAAAAAACATCAAAGAGCATCGATTATTTTTAAATATTCCTTGAACCAAATTTGACGAAATTTGTGAAGGCTCGATCGATTGAGGAATCACTAGGGGAAAAGCACTAATTTTCGACCTACAAGAATTCTGTGCCAATTTTTGGATTTCCATACAAAGTAGGCCAAAGTTAAATCGTATGGATGGGTCGAAAATTAGTGCTTTTCCCCTACTGAATTAACTCCTGATTTTTCTTGGGAAATTTGTGTTTTTTTATTTAATTTTGTTCGTACAAATTTGTCTAGAAAAAGATGTATGGAGTTTTTCAGAGATCGTCGCCAGAGTTCATATAAAATTTCTACAGAAATTACTATAGGATTTGTTAAGCGATATTCAAAGATTTGTTTGCAAGGATTTCTCTATTAATTACTTAAGAAATTTCATTGACAATTCCCTGGAAAAAATCCTGGTTATTTTTTTTTGAGAACTTGTGAAAATTCCTCAAAGAATTTCTGATGGACTTTCTGAAATAATAGGGGGAATCACTGGAATCACTTCTGAAGGTTTTCTTAGAGACATCTTGGTTGAAATGTTTGAAAACTGAACGACAATTCGGGAGAAAATCCTAAGAAATCAGTGGAGACATCTCTTGAGATTTCTTGGATATGTCCCTAGCGGAAATCTTGGCCGAAATCCTAGCGAAATCAATTGAAGAATCACTGGATTAACTCCTGATTTTTTTGGGGAATTTGTTAATTGATCTTCGGAGGAATTCCTAAAAAAAAAGATGACGGACTGTAGTAATTTCTGGAGTTATCCTTAAAACATCTAGGTTGAATTCTTTAAGGTATCTTGAAATAATTTCATGAAGGTATTTCTTAAAAATGCCGTTAAAGAATCAATAATTGAATTCTTGAATATGCAGATAAAGCTACTGAGCTCATATTTGTCCACATTAAAATGTTTTTTATTTCAGTTTTAGAGATCTCGGCCAAAAAAGTACACATGCCAAAGTGAACCATGGAAGTGCCAAAGTAGTCCCAATTCATACAAAAATTGCCTGATGGATTTTCTGAAAAATTCTTATCAAAAATTTCATCTCATGATTCCTGTTCGGCTTATTATTGTTCGTTTTTTGATTCCTGTATGATCTTTTATTGGCTCTCGATACCTTTTTGGTCCCTATGTTAAAGCATAAGGTCTCCAAAGTTTCTATTTTAAAGACACTCAGTCACTACCAGCACGCCCAGTAACCTAATAATACTAAGCGTCTTCAATTCTTCTAGGCATGTCGTCCTCCCCAAAGATATTGCAAAACTGGTACCCAAAACTCACCTAATGACGGAAAACGAATGGCGATCGATTGGAGTGCAGCAATCCCGCGGCTGGATACACTACATGATCCATCAACCGGAACCCCATATTCTGCTGTTCCGACGGCCAAAGACGACGGCATAATTAAGAACCAACAACATTCCGAAGTATCGCTTCTCGTGCGCTGCTATCATGATCTATAGTTTTAGTGTTCCATCAAATCTCGCCCCTAGAACATTCTGGAAATATTCTACGATTATGATCTTGTACAAATGGAATCTGCTAGGGTAAAAATCGCTTTCGTCTCCGTAGGACCAAACGGCGATCAAAAGTAATTAGGAATAACTGTACAGATAGATTTTCCCACTGGCTCGTTCCACAGTCAAAAGCAACCACCTAAGAAGAGAGTGTGAGTGTGTGCCTTTTTTTGTCCGGAAACTCAGAGGAAACAAAAACACAAACTATATACTAAGTTACTTTTAATAAACGTATATTTGTAAACTGATGTATGACGATGTTCTGAAACTACAATAAAACGGAAAGAAATCATTATCTTTACGCTTCAGCTTTAAACCAGACTTTAACTTTAAATCGTTTCATTCAACGGTGGCATCTCCTGATGCTTTGGGGTCGATCGTTTAAAATTTAAATCTATTCAAAGTAGAAAATCTCGTTAGTATGTATCGAACCAAACGTTGAAACTTTGTCCTATCGTCAAAATGCAATAGTTACAGTCTGCAGGAATTGTCCATAACTGGTACACCTACCCTATATCGATTATTCTTTCAACCCAAAATCTCTCGGTATTCTCTTCCTTGTTCACGTATACGTATACATATATGTTGTCAAAATAGGGAGAGCTGTATTTACCCAAAGAGGGTGGATTGGCCCAATGAACCAAATTTGAGTAAATGCAACTTTTCTTTATTTTTAAGAACTCAATTTTACGTAAAATCAACAAAATTGGAGTAAATTTTTCTAGTGGAATTAAAAGCAAACAACCTAGTGGGGAGCTCGCAAATTTAGCCAAAAATTGAGTAATTGAGCTCAACTACGGAATTGCGTTCAAACAACCCAAAATTGAGTTGAACCGCATCTCCGTGTATTTGCAAAGTAATACCGAAAATACCTACATAGGGGTAGGCGGGGCACGTTGAGCATCCGCGCAGGATGAGCACCGTTTATTGTGACGTTCTTCCCGAATAATAATCAATAAATTATGTGGGATATTAATAAATAACAATAAATTGATATGATGGCCAAAACTTCTTACTAAAATATCAACATTAGTACGTTAATATTGTCAAATGTGCATTGTGATACAATTTTTTTTCCATATAAGATTTAATAATTTGAAAGTGATATTTATGTTGCGTAAACGAATTCATTCATACTTTTTCGGCCGTATAGTTTAAGGAGAATCTTTCTGTTGATAATCTGAAGCAAAATTAATTGTTATCAAATTTGAAAATTATTTCAATTGTTTTGAGTACATTAGGGTTCATTCAAATATTACGTAACGCAAAATTTGCCAATTTTGGACCCCCTCCCTCCCCCACGTAACAGTTTTCTATATGGAAATTTTTAAATTTTTGTATGAACCGTAACACTATGTCAGACCCCCTCCCTCCCCCTGTTGCGTTACGTAATATTTGAACAATCCCTTAAAGGCTGTGAACCGTGTCACCAATTCGTTTAACTATTAATTAAATTTTGACATTTCGATAGTTACTGGTGGCTCTTTATTGCTACCCCAACATGTCGCTGGTTCTAAAATGTAAACAACCATACAAAATAACGACCACACAATGGTGGAGGCGTAATCAATTTTCTCGAAAACATCTATTTTGGGAATTTAGAGGAATTTTCTGATTAAATTGTCAACAGCGCACTGCAGTAGCACGTAGCAAATAACTGCTTGCAAACAATTTCTTTCAAGCGCATTGGTTACCTGTAATTCAGCGAATAATGATTTTTACTTTTCCTTGTTAAGCCTTAAACTGATTCTGGACTTAGGTTGGCGGCTTTTCAATTTTACTCCCAGTTGACAGCCGCCGTCCACCCTTGATATTCCCCTCAAATGGTTAAAATTAACTTCGCGGTAATTAGTTGTTCTCAAATTCACGGGAGCAGAAAATAACTTTCGAACTGTCATGTTTAACCATGCTCCAGAGCAGGGTTATTTCTTACCGGAGGGGAAATAACTATCGAGCTGTCAAATTTTAACTAAAAGTTAAACGAATCGGTGAAACGGTTCACAGCCTAAGTGTGCACACGTGAAGCAAGATGAGCACCATGTTAAAAAATAGGGAAACGTGTGCAATTATAGTAAAATAGGATATCTTCGAAAACTTTGATGGGTAATTTTGATAGTGGGGACTCACAAAATACTAAACGAAATAACGTAATTTCAAATCAGTTAAACAAAATAAATACAAAAGTAAAGCGTATTTGAGTTGGAAACTGATGGGATTTCAGCATATTGGAACTTGCACAAACAATCTGTTCTACGATCATTATTTAATGAATTTTTAAAGAATTCGGTCGCAAATCTTTTAGCGTACATAAGTTTATTAAATTTGGGCTGTTTTTGTAATCGAAGTCAGAAATTTCCATATAATATTAAACACCTAAAGGGGATGGTACACAAATTATGTCACGCTAAATTTCAACTTTTTCGACCCCCTCCCCCCCCTTTGTCACACTTTTTGTATGATTCATCCAAAAATTTTGTAAGGCTTGTCACGCTTGGCTCGACCCACTCCCCCCCTCCCCTTGGAGCGTGACGTAATTTGTGCATGATCCCAAGGTATCCAACGCTATATATATGGTTCATATATGAGCAATTCTCGCTGAAACCAGACCGCCATCGGCACCCATCGTTAGAATTCAAATTTTATGTCACTGTTCGCTAGTTTTCGATAAAACTTAAGGGTGGTCCTTTCGGTTTTCTGAAATTGGTAGACCCCTCGTAAGCCAGCTAGCTAAACAGTTTGCGAAAGAGTCCATTTTTTTTTTATAAATCTTGGGTATTTCTTCACGTGATATGTCTCACACTTCCCTTGGAACACATAGCAAACTTAGTAGCATCGATATAGCGTTCACTTGAAGTTAAAAAAAAAAATTGCTCTTCAATAGAAGGAAAAATGACTTGCTCAACTCATTAGTAAAACAATCTTGACAAGTCGATAGAGAATCTTTGGCAAGGTTTACAAAAGGATGATTCTACTATTATTCATTCCTATGAAAAATGTTGAACATTGACTTATATTTGGATCTAAATAGCATCTTCTCAGCTCTTTGTAGGACATTTTTCCAGCTGTCACCATTTTTCAACAATAAATAAATAGTGTATATTTGTGACTCTGGATTGTTAGTTGGGTAAACGCTTTTATGCAATTATTGTAATGTTATGATTAGTAATCAATAACGTCGTAGTAGATGATTACCACATTTGGAAAATTTAAATTATAATCTTTAATTCAATGGGATTCGAATTATACCCTCGTTGTCCCATGTAGGCGACATGTTTTGGATTTGGTTTGAAAAACATTTGAAATATTTTAAAATAACATAAAAGACGTAACATGTTTTGCTTCAATAAAAGCATACTAATATCTGTTATTACACGCAAAAAAAATTATGCGGTAAAAACTACCATTTTAGGGGGTTAACTTAAGCGCTCGCACCGGCAATTTTCAGCAGACCAGAAATGCGCTTGATTTTACCATGTCTGTAGTTGAAATCAGATTGTTGTAAATTATTTCTGCCAAATATACCAGTAATGCGGTGGGGTGTACCGTTAACATAGTAAATTGGTCTGAATTTCCATGGTAGTTTTAAGAATGGGCATAGTCAGCTAAAATAGTTATTTTTACCACAGAAGTTTTTCCCGTGTAACATTGTTTTTTTTTAGTTTTACTTATCATGCTGGTCAACATTTTAAGTATAAGACACTGAAACTTTGAACGATTTGATGTTAATCAAATATTCAATAGTCTACTACACTACAACCTATAGGAGCTTTTAATCAGTCAATTGTTAAACTTCTTATACTGCCGTGAATCGCAAGTCAGTCCCAACTGCATTTTCGTCAAAATTGAGTTGAGTTCAGTTTTCACCATATCTTCCAATGCTCTTTCAGCTACACTAATGAGATAACATGATTGGATGAAAAAAAACAGCAAGTCAAATTGTCCCATAATGAAAAATAACCGCATGTCAGTCCCACTACAGATTTCCGCGATGTGTAACACCAAAATGAACCCTATTATGATCATCTTTATATTTTTCTTGGATAGATATCGTAGTGAAAAGCAAATTGTAAAAGTTTCATTAAGATTTGAACATAATCCAATCCTCAGGAATTTTTTGAATATTTGCATGGAAAACGAGTTTGGAAACTTCAAATCCCATTTTCTCAATGCCTACTTTTTACAGATGGGACTGCCTTGCTATTCACGGCAGTAGGGGAAAAGCACCAATTTTCGACCCTGTACTAGTTTTCGACCCATTCATACGATTTTGGCCTACTTTGTATGAAAATCCGAAAATTGGCACAGAATTCTTGTAGGTCGAAAATTAGTGCTTTCCCCCTATATGTTGTAGCAAAAAAGCTACAATTTTTGCATTTTCGGAGGTTTATTCAGCTCTTTCTAAAAACACAAACTTCATGTGGAATAATAGATTTTTAATAGGCGGAAGTTAATTTCGTTCAATTAATGATTCTACTAAAAATATATTCAGCTATGGTAGCTTTTATGCAGCTTGTATTAAACACATAAATATTTATAATGGCGTTTGTACATCTTGCACCACCTAATCTTTCGCCTATCAATTTAAAAAAAGGCTCTTTTTTATGGTGCGTTAATAATATGTTGTTAGACATGTTTACCTTATATGAAAGCTTATCTTATCAATCCATGTACAAAACTCGACTTTATATCAAACTTTTCGTTAGTGATGAATTGAAGCCAAAAATTGCTGTGATTTGCGGGCTGGACTAACTTTTTCCTTCACCAGTATCAAAACTTAAAAAAAAAATAAATAAATTTTTATATAATTTTGTCTCAAATTCCAAACAAGGCCCTCATTTTATAGTGATTTTTCAAGAAAACAATTCGTATTTCGTCACAGGATGACCAATCCTTCTTTAATCCATGTCCTCTACATTTGAAAGCCGTGAGAATATCAATTTTTACCTTAGAAATCACCACTGTTTCGAATATGAGTCATATTCGGAATTTGAGTTACCTCAGAATATTTTTTCCAACGGTGGTTGCAACCATGGTGCGCAAATTTTTATGTCGAAAAAGAGCTTGGGCAGGCTTGATTTACACCGTCTTGAGTCAAAGACTGCACTGCACGAACACTAACATTAAGCAACAGCCCAGTGATTTTTCATGTGACGAAAAGTTTCCATCGACTGTAACGGGAATCGAACCCACGCTTTGTTAACACGCTTTACAGTTGGTCGGTGTTCTGCTAAAGCGTACCAAGTGCCATTTTTTTTTCCCAAATTGAGTTTTTCACACCAGAGGACTCAAATAATCTACCATAAAAATATCGAATAAATTGAACAGTCCCTTGTAATCTTAGATCACAAATTTTCTTTGGAATTCCTTAAGGACATGTAAAACTGTAATTTTGTTCAGCCAGAGTGAACCATTAACGATCAACGCTCCGTCATCGTAATCATCGCCATCATCAAAACTTTAAAAGCAGTTTTTATGTTCAAAACTGAAAATTATTCGATGGAAATGTGTTCACCGTGTTTCGGTCGGAGAATAGAATACAGTGAACATATTTTCCCGTAAATTTTCTTGATTTTGAACGAAAAAACTGCTTTTGAAAATACCGAAATCAATGACGGATCCTGCCCCCTTAACCAACACACGTTATCAGAGGGAATCCATTTTTCTGATATAATGCTAGGTTTTTCAATTTCCTTCTATATCCTTACAACTTATCCATTCTAAGTAACTCATAGGAACAGAGGCCAGTGAAATTGGACAGCAATTGAAAAATTAAAATTAATTATTGTTTCGGTGGTGTTGATCTATTTTCTTTGAAATTTAATCCAGCCACACCGCACTATGTACTGTTTATCTGAAAATCACATTTTGAAATGAAATAAAGACATTGACATGCAATAAATACCGTAATCTGGGGGCAAATTGATCACTTTTTCACAACTTTTTGCCATAATTCCCTTTGGATTTTTTTTTGCCAAAATTTTTTTTCGGTAAAACCAGTACTTTATTGATCTCTATCAGTTAGTGTAATCGATTTTTTATGAAATAAAATTTAGCATTTCATAACATTAGTTTTAATATCAAAAATTGAAAATGACTCATTGGGGCGAAATTGATCACTATATAATAAAGCATATTTTAGTATGTAAAATTACCCTATCTACTAAATTTGGGTCTCCTGAATCTGAAAATGATGTCATAATTCTTGCAACTAGTGTATATCATAATTTTATTGCAAAATTAAACTTTGTAAATCTGCCTAATACGCCTAAATGTATGCAATTTCCCTTGAAATAAGCACGTTATTCAACAATAAACGGTTATACAAGCAAAAAACTATTCTTGTAATGCTGTACGATTTCAAAAATGAGTTCAGTAGTTCACACTGAAGCTAACACTATATTTTTAATACCCAAAGTTTACATGCAGGCTTAGCACCAGCGGATTGTTTAGTACCGACTTTTCCAACAGTATTGCTAACACCTTCAAAAACTGTGAATATTTCTATGCAAAACTGACCGTAATAAAAATGAAATAGTTTAAAACCATCATAAGACATCTATAAACTAGAAAGCATGGAATGTCTGTGATGATAACGAAATATTAGGCATCCTTGAGAGGAAATGCTATTTGGTACCGACCTGATCAAATTCACCCCAGTGATCAATTTGCCCCCGGATTACGGTACTTACATTCGGGGTGGACTTGGTGCGCTTGAGTTGTTCAGAAAATAGCGTTTTCGCCATCAAACCCCGTCAGACAAAGTGCACATGACTTGTTCCATTCTAGAAGTGAAATAGATCGAGTGGTAGCACACTAGATTATCACTCAGAAGGCACGAGTTCGAATCCCGATAAAACTTTTTTTTTCTGTTGTTCTATCCGATGGTAATGGAAATCAATCAACTTTCTGATTATGTGGTTATTTTTATATTGCAGTAAACATCAACAGGTTAACATACAGCTGAAACGATGGTCATTCATGGTGTCCATTTCACCCATTGAACTGTGAACATGTTCAGCAAAAGTGCACCAAATGGGAGCAACTTGGTGCGCTTTGGCAGAGCAAATTCATGGTTTTCTTAGATCATCACAATTTTGAAACACATCACTGTTGTCTCATTGGAATCTATATATGAACCTGTGAGGACCTTGGTTCAATACATATTTATAAGTTATGTGAAGATGGATTACTCGCTTAATAAAAGATATATGGAAAGCGTAGGAGAGCCGTTGCATTAATTGTCCACATAGATCCACTACACAATAGCATGTCCAGACCTATTAATAACAATGAATCCAGCCCAATCATAGTGCATATTTATACATTTGTGACATGGATTCCCACATCTATGGTAATGATAAACATCATTTGTCTACAATGTTTTTTTTTCTCTGTTCGGATGCGCTACTGCGACCAGTATTTATATCTATTGTGGCATTACCCGTATCCTTAGTGTATAGAGCATGTCGCATTTCCATTGATAGGTAATGAAGCATCGATTTCTGTACAGTTCTTGTTTTGATTCATCAGATATTGATAAAAATCGACTATGATGAAAAGGTCCCGCTATTTACACCCTTCATAGAAATTTACATCTCAGCGAAAGCGTGTTCCTTAGCAAACATAATCGATTAAATTTCTGAGGAACCCAATCGGTACAACTGATATTTGACCATGCAACGGAACTCTAGTCACTTCCTTGTTTCGCTTTTAGTTTAGTCCCAGAAAAATACTAGAAAAAAAAGGGGCTTTATGCTAGCAGCAAAACCGAATCAAGCTAGAAAATTTGTTTAGTACCGTCGATGGGTCTGGGGGGTGAGATTGGGTTAAAACGGAAAAATATGATTTATGAAATATTTCAGCTAATAACGCTGATACCACTTAAATTTTTAATTGATATGTTAGGGAACATATTATTACACATAAATAATCACAATAAAAATTTTTAGAAGTAGTAGTTTTTGTTTAATATATCAATAAACCTGTATGTTGAAACTAGACAAAATTTACAACATTAAATTTCTCATGTGCCAAGTATAACGCATGTACTTCAATCTCTATTGTTATATTAGTAGAAGGTTAAAAGTCTTTTCAATACACTTCGCACGTATTTTCCGGAATGTTTTTGATTTTCCTCAAAACTTTCATTTTTTCGGTACGGTGTCTAAAACATTAAAAATGGGGGTGAGATTGGGTCAAGGAAGAACGATGGTGAATGAAATCACAACTCTACTTTTTTGTCGTTTTACGGTGCCATGTGTACTCTTTCGTCATTAAGATGTGTTTATTCTTTCTAAATACAGCATCGCTAAAATATCAATCAAGTCTAGTTGAGGATTCCATGCATTGAATTACAATGCAACGCATTTTGACAACTTCTCAAACCAGCAACTGTTAACATCGTAATATTTTACCAAACGTATTTTTTTTTATTTAATTATTTATCAATGTTTTCATATAATAGACACATCTCAAAGAAGTACAAATGAGTTGGATCGGGATTATGACGTCAATATCTACCTAAAATGTATTGATTGTGGAATATCGCACCGAAATTTAACTATTTGCGAAGGTTTAAAATAATCACTGTTTCTGTAAACCTTTGGGGAAACTGAATAGGCTTTATGGCAATTGACATGAGATTTTGAAGACAATTTGAGAAAAAAAAAAAACAAAATTTGTGTAAACTGGACGATAAATTCTGGGTTTACATATTTTTTCTCATAGCTCTTCAATTTTTTGCTAAAATCGTTTTTTTAAGTGGGTTTATTATACTTGTGAAGCAATGGAAATTTCCTTGATTTCCCTAGGCATAGAGTATAATCGTACTTGCCAAACGATATACGAATGTGAAAATGGCAGCTTTGGCAAAGAAAGCTCTCAGTTAATAACTGTGGAAGTGCTCATTAAACACTAAGCTGAGAAGCAGGTTCTGTCCCAGTGAGCACGTAATGCCAAGAAGAGGAAGAACAGTTCTTGTTCAGTTAATACTCATGATTGTTATCCTGGCTTCAAGTGTAGTCTCGGGACTGACAAACTCCGAGTCTTTAACCATGTGCTAGGTAAAATAGATTCAATTTCAGAAACTGTTGCCAGTAACAAGGACTTTGTACCGCGAATTCTTGAATTACCAGAACATATTAAACTAGCCCGACAAACAAGATGAGACTAGAGTTCGCATTGGTAGATCTTATCCCGTAACGCTACCCGCGTTACGGGTTGTCACCAATGTTACTTGTGTTGTTGAAAACTACGAAACATATTCAACCATACCGAACCAAGAACCATGTTTTTCAATTTTTGTTCAGCTAGAGTGAACTGAGTTATATATATATATATATATATATATATATATATATATATATATATATATATATATATATATTTATATATATATATATATATATATATATATATATATATATATATATATATATATATATATATATATATATATATATATATATATATATATATATATATATATATATATATATATATATATATATATATATATATATATATATATATATATATATATATATATATATATATATATATATATATATATATATATATATATATATATATATATATATATATATATATATATATATATATATATATATATATATATATATATATATATATATATATATATATATATATATATATATATATATATATATATATATATATATATATATATATATATATATATATATATATATATATATATATATATATATATATATATATATATATTTATATATATATATATTATTTTTTTTAAATAAAATCCAATAACATCGATAATTTATGATGATTTACTTGTATATTTAATCTCGGGTTACTTATTTACTGTTAATCGCATGTGCGCGATAAAAATTTATAATCGTCCGCGGTAAACTAGTACACGATTAGACTTTAAAGTATAATATCTCGGAATAAAGTTTTTGCCCTCCCCACGGATATGCAATCTTGACGCGATGGGAGGGCTTACCCCATTAGCACTTATATGGGAACCAAAGACATGTCCATTAGTGGTGGTATCACATCAGGATAGGTTTGTTCAATGCCGCGTCATAAATCATCTGGCATAGACGCATGAATTTCACGGATGTGAACCAACAGATATGCTGTTACCGGCCACGCTTCAATTCAATTATTGTAGGTATATAAGACAAATCATAAAAACACAACAATCCAGATGAATGACTAAGGATTCACCTAGTAAAACCTGACACTTTTTTTTTTTTTAGCTCCCACTGTAGACCTATAACACAATCACAAGAAAAATTCAATTGTCACTGAAAAGGGAATCCACAGTAACTAATACAATAATTTAAATAGGACGATCTTAACTAGAATATAGTAATTATTAGCAATAACTAAATGGTAGACAAATGAAGAAACGAACAGATAGCAAATACAAAGAAAGAAGACATATTATGGACGAAGGAAGCCCACGTAAGCATATACCTAAGAGAGGAGCTGTGACAATTACAGGGATATAAGTTAACGTTTAAGACACTAGCCGGACAGAAAATAACACAAGGACTTAGGGACAACTAAAAACGGTAATGACTCCCGATGTCGTTAGACCACATTGAGTGGTTTAACGTTATTAATCCAAAATCTTGTTAATCCTTAAAACTAATATTTTTCTTTCTCTCCCTACTTCCGCATGTAAATCAACGCGACTTTGAGATAAACATTTGCATCTGTATACTAACCCGGGACACGGATATTTACGAAACTGAAAAGTGCAACTGCAAGTCGTATGTTACATATTGATCGAAAAGCAGTGGTAAGTGGTGGCGAATCGAACTAAATCGGACCGGCAGGATTGATACTAAGGTAATGCATGCTCAATAATAATATAAACTCTTTTTAATCAGCTCTGAAACGCTTTTGCTAAATCTATATAAATAAAAATGGAATGGTGTTTGTATGTCACGAAATGGCTTGAGAACGGGCTATCAGAGCTTGAAAATTCTCCCGTAGTTATGTTCCATAAGTGTTCCGACGTGTTTGTGCATATAAAAGGCACAGGATATTGAGTGGGAAAGACGAAAAACCGGGAGTGAACGGAACTGTCATTTTGGATGGGACTTCTTATGGGAGTTTTGCATCAGCCTACTTGATGGCAAGACAAAGTTTGCCGGGACCACTAGTATACAATAAAATAGTCATTCGAGTTATACATTTCTGAACTAACAACATTATTTAGGGTAGCAGTAAAATAACATCAGTATTCGGTAAGCAATAGCAGTGATAAAATGGAACACATGTACTACGAAGGAGGAGCTGTGATGGTGAAGAAAATTCCTGGAGATGGACATTGCTTATTCTCAGCAATAATACATCAATTTTACCGAGATGACATTGAAAGCGATGCGCACAAACAAAAAATCACGGAGTTAAGAAGACAAGTTGTTGTACATATAAAAGACAACTACGAGGAGTATCACGCTTCGCTAATGGACACTGTAACCGATCTAGATCACTTGGGTCCTATGGAGAACGAAATGCGGATCACCGAGTTCTTGCAACGGCTGGAGATTACAAATGAATGGGGCGGACAGGAAACAATCGCAGCATCGGCGGTGCTGTTTAACAGACGAATCGATATATACTACGAGGATGGCCCCATTGTAGCATTCAACCGCTCAGCTGCACCATCAGGTGTCATACGTTTAGCCTATCGTTCTTCCAGAGCCTTGAGAAATCGGTGCAGAACTCATTATGATTCAATACTGCACACGCTGCAGACATTTGACAGAGCGCATGAAAACGGCAGGGACAACGACTTAATACAACCCGTTCCAAGGATAACTAATCTGCAAAGAAATATTCGAACAAACGCATCACAGCTCAGTAATATAACCGACACAGCATCAGCTATTTCAGAATCCCCGATGATACAAGCCGAGGACAGATATCCGATTATGTCATGGAATGTGCGAGGATGTTCGGAACCTCAGAAACGAGAAGTTATGGATCAGCTTTTCAAAGAAAATGGATACCGTATAGTGGCTTTACAAGAAACAAGGTTGGCAGAATGCACGATGGAAACAATGAATTATTTTTGGTTCAATGTGAATAACGGAACAAAACGCGACAGAATAGGTGGAGGGACTGCAATTTTGGTTGCGAAAGCGGAATGTAAGGACAACCGGTTCAAAAGGATAACTTCCAATTCCTGCTCTTATCTAGCTGATATGTTTGGAGACAAGGTCCTAGTAGTATCGACTTACATAAGAACGGAACGACAAACAGAGAGTGGAGAATTTCAAAAACTGTTCCGCTATATAGTCAATCTTCCGCAAAGCATCAAAGACAAAATTATCATAGTGGGGGACTTTAACGCACATTTAGGAAAAATGGATCTGACACCAGAGGACAGAGCTGTTCTTTGTAACAACATCTACCATGACTATTGCAACGAAAATGGAACGGGTCTTAAGAACTTCCTACACGGCCTAAATCTGAAGAATTATATGACTTTTAGCTCATCAAAATCAGTAGCCACCACATGGACAAATGGGAAATCTATTTCTCAAATAGATCACATTGTCATGTCAAAGATGAATATTATGAAGATACCGAAAATATGTGCGTATTACAACCTAAATCTCAAAAGCGACCACAAGATGATTGAATGCATACTTAAAATGCATAAAAGACCACTGACCGACCAACCGAGAACTGTATCGAATACTGGACCGAAGCGCATGAGGTTTGACCTGGAATTATTAAAAAGTAATGAAGAGAAAAACAAATTCCAGGAGAGAGTCAACTGTATCCTCGAAAAGCGACCGACCACTGCAACGGCGACTGTCGAGGAAAAATGGTTCAATATCCAGGACTCTATTATCAACGCTGCAAAAAGTGTTCTTCAAAAACCCGGATCGCCACCAACCCCGCGGAGGATGAATGCTTCAAAAAATTACTTCATTGCACATCAAAGACAGCTAGCGGATAGATCTAACCAGACGTTGAAGGCAGAAGCGAAGTAAGCGAGAAAGGAGAAGAAACATGCGTATATCGATCATTTTAATGATAAAGTTGAGACATTCTTACGGGAAATCGAAAATGAAAACCCATTGTCACAAATGACTAAAACATATAAATTTATAAAAAGCCATAAAAGAACAACAACTGCAGGAAACCGCCGATACATTCCGATCCAACGTTGGAATGCGAAACTGCAAGAATCGGCATCAAATGAGCAAAACCAAGAATTCGAAATATTCCCTGAAGACGATGGCAGAGACGCCGGAGAGGAACCAACCAAGGAAGAGATACGATCGATTATATGGGATAGCAGGAATAATTGCGCACCAGGTTTGGATAACGTGCATAATGAGTTTCTTAAATACGGATCGGAAGAGCTGTTAGATACGATTACGGATCTTATTCGTGAGGTATTTAGAACGAATACAGTACCAAACTCCTGGAGGGAAACTGTACAAATACCTATCCCGAAAATTCACAACGCACAAAACATCGATGACTACCGATGCATCACGCTCTGCCCTAGCATCTACAAAATATATTCTAAGATTCTCTTAGACCGCTTGCGTAATCAGATAGATCCGATACCAGCATACCAGATGGCATTCCAAGCCAAAAGAAGCGCAGCGGACCAAATATTCGTGCTTCGCAGAATTCTCGATGAAAGATGGAGAAAAGGCTGCAAAACCATAATCGTCTCTTTAGACATAAAGCAAGCTTTTGACCGTTTGGATATATCAAAAGCAGGCCAAATACTTCTTGACATGGGAGTGTCAAAAGCATTGGTTAATAGAATAATCAATGCCTGTCTTCAAGAGAAAACTTCCTTGCAATGGTATGGCCAGAGAACGAGATCAATCAAGAAGATGAAAGGAGTGAAGCAAGGCTGTCCCTTGAGTCCACAGTTGTTTATCCTAATGTTGCACCATGTATTGATGTCTGTCCAACAATTCATCCCTGAGCTGAAGTTAACACATGAGGGACCAATAAAACCACCGTGTATCTTGGGATATGCGGACGACGTTACTTTCATATGCCGATCCGAAGAGGAAGTAGAAAAGCTGCTAGATATCCTTGAACCATTGTTACATTAGGTTGGTTTGGAAATAAATGTCAAAAAAACAAAAGTGCTGTACAGAGATCCAGAATTGACAAACAATGTAGCTCCGGAGAAAATGGGAAAGTTTGGAAAATATGAACTCTAGCAGCTTAACACGAGGCGCAACGACGGCAGATCGCATACGAAAAGCCCAGAAAGCGTTCCATCATCTCTGTAGTTTTTTGAAGCAACACCCTCTAAAATTGGCGGTAATACTGAAACTGTACCACTGACTAATAACTCCAGTTGTGACGTATTCGATGGAAGTCTCAACCATAATTAAACGCAATAGAGATGCTCTTCGAAAAATGGAAAATGAGATGCTAAAAACACTAAAAGGATTAAGTGCGGAAGAAAAGGACAAGGAACGTAATCATGAGAATATGGAGACATCAAATCCCAGAGACTCATCGGATGACCAGTCTGATATCGAAAATGATGACAACGACACATTTCAGCAAGAAGCCCCTGAACTGCTGAAAGGGTACACCATCAACAACAAAATAAGGGTAGCTAGACTCAACTATTACGGGCACATAATTAGGAGCGAACATGGCGGAATCCTAAAGTCAGCACTAGAGTACAAGATCGACAAACCAAAGAAAATCGGAAGACCGGCTTATACATGGAGGACCTGTATTCGACAAGACGTAGAAAGAACTGGTATATCCCTACCCCACTGGCAAGATGTAGCTTTAGATCGTTCAAAAATCAAAGAACAGACGAAAAAGCTCTACGATACACTGGTCGAGTCGGAGTACGGAGAAGACAGCGGATCAGATTGGGACAGTGATGATAGTTCGTTGACACCCTCGGTATTTTATGGATTCAGCGAAGAAGAAATATCATACGAAGGAGAGGATGAGAACTAAACTACTACACAACTAATCAATATAAACCGCATCTAACAATCCAACACCCAAGAGAGTATATGAAATTAATTTAAGGTAAGAAAACAATGAGATTATCATTTATTTATTTTCTGGATTTCAATTTTATTTTCAGATAAGCTTAATTCGTTTCTTCTAAACAATATTCAAATACACTTTTCAACTCAATTAGCAATAGTAATTTCTGATTAGCAACGGTTATTTTTTCAACTCAACATTATTTGTCCATCGCGGCTTGGTTAATACAACAGAAACTCTCAAAGGTTCATATAGACACTTGCCCTCCCCTTGGTTATGCGACCTTGCCCATTAGCCCATAAGATGGAAACCAAAGGCGTAACCTGTAGTGGTGGTATCACATTTTGGCATTTTTTGCTTAAAGCCGCGTCATAATTCATATGGCATAGACGCAATAATATCTCGGATGTGATCCAACGGACATTCTGCGTCATTGATAGAATTGATGCCCATTTCAAATAATTAATCTATTCGAAGTGGACATTAATACTATTGGTGACGTTCAGTTTGCCTTTGCTAACCAGAATGATCCGTAGCCACTCTGACTATTAGCTAGCTAGATACATCGTTATCATATACGACGTAGGGAATACTTAGGAACTCTTAGGAAAATGACTAGTAGATTCACTGAGTAGAAATAAGTGGCGACAATCTTATTTTAATATGGTTTTTACATTGCCATAATAAGAAATACCTCTTTTGTAACAGCGGTATAAATAATCTAATTCCAGCTTCATTTTCGCAAAATTTACAGTAGAAAGTAGGCGTTGTGAAGCATTGCATTTGCCACCGAAAAGTGAATCTTGTAGGAGACTGTAATAGAAGCCTAAGGTAACTTTACTCCTCAATATTCACTATAAAAATGACTATGGAAAGTAAGACGCTGAGATCAATCATTAGGGTACACTTGCTAGTTTCGAAAAATTGTTTAACAGACAAGGAAAGCGACTTTTTTTTCTTTAAGGATATATGAACGTAATGACCAATAAATACTTTTAACAACAAAACATGAAATTAACTAGAACTCTTACTAAACAGCCTAATTTTGTTAAGACTTGACGACAATTGACATTTAAGACTCTAATCTTACGTAAAAGACAGGAGTAATTAGAATAGCACTTGAATGACAAATTATTTAAAACCATTTCGACTAGACAGCATTAGTAATGACACTACTACACTACTATTTCAAACAAATTCTGATGGAGCTGCTGATTTTCACAATGCTTCCCTTTCTCAGATGCAAGCACGGAGACGGAATTCAACTCAATTTTGGGTTGTTTCAACGCAATTCCGTAGTTGAGCCCAATAACTCAATTTTGGCTAAATTTCCAAGGTCCCCACTAGGTAGTTTGGCTTTAGTTCCATTAGAAAAATATACTCAATTTTGGGTTGATTTAACGCAAAATTATGTTCTTTCGACCCAAACATAAGAAAAGTTGCATTTACCCAAATTTGGCTTATTGGGCCAAAGGGGGTACTTTGGGTAGATGCAGCTCTCTCTATTTTTGACAACATTCGTGTGGGAGAAGGAGAAAACCGAGAGATTTTGGGTTGAAACTATAATCGATATACTTAATTTTGGGTAAAGTAAACTCAAAAATTAGGTAAAAATATTTCTCCGTGAGGGAATATGGGTACTTTTCAAAAACTACCACGTCACAATACTAATAAAAAAACAGTGTTCATGTGGGCGCCATTGCCTAGTCCGTCTGAGTATTGGTCCTGGTAGAGGGGAAACTTGGCAAAAGCCAGACCGAGGGTTCAGCCTTGACAAGTTAAGCTGTCAGGCAGCTCCAACTGAATACCACACAAAAAAAAAAAAATTATCTCGGAATAAAGTTTTTGGTACTTGGTGCGGTTTAGCAAAACCTCGACGCTAATCGCATGGCCACCGAGCCCTCAATGTTCAATGCCAACCTGGCTTTTACCAATTTTGCTTCATTTATTTCTTTTTCTTCTGCATTACGTCCAAACTAAGACAGAACCTTTTCTTTCTACAACATTGTTGAATTCTCCATACAAAAAGTTTGCCATAGTGAAGTACTATCATTCTATCATCGGATTGCAGATCGAATTGCCAGATTGATTTGCAGCCGCCATTTTCAGCGTTCAAAAGATGTAGATTTTTCATCGATCTTTCTTCAGGTGAAGATGCATCGAAGCCAAACCACAGATTTTCAAAAGCATAAATCTAGAGATCCTGACAACCTTTGCACTGTAAATTTAATTGATTGGTCACCTCCAGTGAGTTAAATTTTCAGTACAAACGGTTGTCTTGTTCTCCATATTTGGGCTCTTAAAAATTCGAGGTTTGGCTTCGATGCATCTTCACCTTCAACTAAGGTAGTATTAACTATCTGAAAATATACTTTGAACAAATCAATGAAGGATAATTTGATTGACGTTAAGATTAATGTTACAGCTATTAGTTTATATTAAAATAAATTTCATGTATTATGCAGTATTGAGTTTATTATATTTTGGAAGGTTACTGCGACTTGTTAAAAAAATTGAATATGGTTGAAATGTTTGCTAGACTTTATAAAATCAGTTGTGCTTCTCCAAGACTACAAGAGCAAAACATAATAGTTTACGTTTCAAACAACAAGTAACAGATCTCTCAATTTCCAAACTATCAAACTAATTGATATTGATTGCCATCATATCAAATCAATTAGATACTCATAAATATTTCTCTCAATCAACATTGCAAGAACCGAAAAAGTCCACCGCCTACGAATATTATTTTATTGCATAAAATAGCGCCCAAAACCGGCGAAAACAAGATGTCATTTGCCGAAACGATATATAGAATGACCCACCACTTCAAAACAGGGTTTGCAATTGATGATGTGCTCCGCTGTTATAGAATTTAGAAATAAATTGATTTAAATGGGCGGATGTGAACTTGTATGCGATATCAACTGACACGGTGGTTATATTTTGATATGATGCAGGGAAAACGCTGTGGGTATGAAATTGAAACCCCCTCTTTGAGTTATGAGATATGTGCCCGGTTTGTGCGGATGAGTATGATCATTGGGTGGCACTCAACTGGGGAGCCATACCGCTACTGTGTGTCCTCTTTGAGGATTGAGTATAATGTGCCGCCGTATTTCGCGGAATACATGTAATATCAAAAATTGGTTCACTAAGGGGCAAGGCGTGCGAGCACACACGTTTCACCATTCACCATATCGGAAAGTGTAAATTAATCGCACGGTCGAGTCAATTCCGCGCATGTTCATAATATTGGACACATCAATTAACGAACAGAATTAATCTACATATGAGTAGTTCTATTAATTGTTCACACTGTCCGCGACGGGAAATTGTGACATCGGTCTACTCTAAATGGTTGTTTTTTATTTGAATCGTTTATCATGAGTATCGCATCTCTCGAAACATCTGTTTGGTGAAGGGAAATACCAGTAGTTGAACTAACATTTGAATTGATCTATATGGATCTTAATTGGTGTGAAGTATGCAAATTTAGCGGTTGTTAAAGTTTAATTGGTACATTATGTCCAGCACAAAGGGGTTATCAACTCTAATCAGTTTAATGGCTAAAGCGAGAGAGCGCCATAAAAAATTACAACTCTTGTATACTCTTCGCAAAAACAAAATGAAAATTCCATTGAAGTCTATGCATTTTCAAAATTCTTCAGTTTCAGTGTTTGATCTGGTCTAAAGCTTTATTCTTTCGAGCACAAAGTTGAGCAGCAGCCATCAGAATCCATCACCTTATTTCTTAGTCTCCGTTATTAGACAAACGAGATAAAGTGAACTGAAATGAGTTGCGTAATGATTATTTTTGCAATTTATCATCGTAATAGGCTGTTTTCCATCACGCTAATCTGTCATGAAACGGCCTACTTTCCTGCACTGAAGTATACAGTGCGGGAATAGTCATTACCTAACTGAAACCAGTGCTGTAATGATTCATTACGCAACGCTTTCTCATTACGCAACTGTTTTGAGTTGCGTAATGAATCATAACACAACAATTTCTAAGAAATTGTAAAATAATGGTGAATGCATTCCGATATAATTTCCGATACCCTCAAGTGGTCTTCTACGAAATTGCAAAAAATGTTGTACGTAACTCGTTGCAGAACTCGATTTTTACAGCACTCGTGGTAATTATCCTACTCGGCAAGCCTCGTAGGATAAATTTACGACTCGTGCTGTAAAAATCATCATTCTGCAACTTGTTCCGTAAACTACTATTACGCAACGATTGTGTCATCACGTAACTCATTAAGGTTGTGTAGAGAATCACAACGATTTTCAGAAGTTGTAAAAAGAGTTTGATTCTAAATTTTATTTCTAATATCCTCTAGTAGGAGATGGTACACAAATCCTCCCCTTTGTCACGTGTTTTGTATGGGTTCTCCGATTTTTTTGTAAGGTTTGTCTCACTTGGGTTGACCCCTCCCAACTAACATTTAGTGCAAATGTAATGCTTCTATGCGATCCTTTTACCAACAAATCTGGCGAATCTACTCAGCTACTTTTAAGCTGTGTTGGCAGCTCTTATTCATACCGATCATTGCTCTATCTCGACAGTTATACGATAAGTAGCTGTGTAACATCTTCGGAAGGCGCTTTCTCAACTATTTCGCAACTGTTGAATAATTATTATATAGCTTCGCTGTATTATCGATTAAATATTATTTTCAAGCTGTTTCACAGCTTCCGGAATTCATTTCATAAGTATCTGAATTTAATGTTCCCAACGTTACCCGCCACCGTTTGGAATCGAACTCACGATCTCTGTATCCACAAGTCTCGACGCTGTCCTTGTTGCCACCACAGTCTATATCGAAAGGCAGAGAAAACACACCGTTTTGTTCTACATCGAAAACGGTTCACACAATATTTTATAATGATCGTAAAAGATGCCATAGCCGCGCTTACACCACTTCATCAGGCTGTAAAAGGGTGCGAAACGTCAAACGCAATGTTTACATCCAACAAGCTGAGTAGATGCGCCACAAGTTGTTGTTTTACAGCATACTGCTGTATGCTCGCTGTATAACTAACGACAAATCGCTTCTTAAAAATATATTGAGCAGCATAACAAATCATATTGTATAGAAGCAGCCGGATTGATGATGGGGAGTTTTATTCCACATCATTAGGTTGCTATCTTTTACGGTGTTGAGTTACAGCTTAGTGAAAGCAGCAAAACGTTTGCGTTACAGCTGTATTAACGCTAATCGTTCTATTTTTGACAGCTTTCATTTTTTGCTGCGTTCGCTGCTTAAATTCAACTGTTATACAGCACAAAGCAAATAATCTTGGCTTATAGCGCTAAAATTGTTAGTTGCGAGCTCCCCCATCGGAGCGTGACGTAATTTGTGCATGACCCCTAGTAGTCAACGAAATTGCAAATATTACGTATCGTAAAATAGGGTGATGTTGATCACTTTTGAGCGATTCTGTTGCATGAAATCTAGTAGGATGCATGTATATTATTTAAAAATCAGATGACTATTTTTTAAAGTAAGTACTGGTGTCATGTTTATCGAATAACAAAATGAAAATTTTGAAACAAAGTTGTAACAATTTAAAAAAGGTGAATTTTGCACTCCGGAGTGGAGCTGATCAATTACTGTGATGATCATTAAACCTTGTTACCAAAGCTTATAAGTGAACAAGTTGATGAACGAATAAATCAATTTTGAGACATTTTGTTCAAGGTTTTTGCAGAAGTTAACTAGATTATACTATCACACAGTGCTAAAAAAGCTCTCGTCAGCTTTTTGTTTTCTTTATGATTTTAATAATAAGTTTTGACTCAGAGTAGTGTTTGGTCTATTGTTTGTGTCGTTTGCTCCAGCGAGAGTGAGCGATGGGACCTGAAGCACATTCGTTTGGCATGCAATGTGAAGTCGGGAATCCAGTTAGTCGTGATTATATCAGGAATCACATAGCCTCCTAATCCTTTCCATAACAACTGTGGAGATGCAGATATATATCCGGTCTCAAGTAACAATGGTTGTCTAACTTACATTCTTTGCCTTTTCCTGATGACCGAATTAGACTGTCTAATGTAGACATGGCCGTCGTCGTTATTGACTTTTAAACTTTGAACCCTCGATTTGTGCACTTTGAGAATGGTTAGCCAATTCCAAGCCCCATTATTTAAATCTCTGTGCAACTTTGATTGTTCTATACAGTCGACTCTCCATAACTCGATATTCAAAGATTTTTTTTTTCAAAATGCTATCAACAAAATGTTGCAGAAGTGATCATGAAAATATTAGAAAAATACACACTTAGAAGATATCACCGACGCCGGTAATTTTTTTACCGAAATATAAACCGCTGATCGTTCGGTAATGCTTCCGGTAAAGTTAAGAATAACCGAACAATCCATAATTTGAGTCAAAACGCAGCTGTCAAAATATTACAAATCGTTCGTGAATGATTACCGAAGGATTTGTGAAATTAATTACCGAACGCATTGGGCGGCATCCATTCTATTACGTAACGCTAAAATTGGAAATTTTTGACCCCCTCCCCCCCCTCCGTAACGCTTTTTGTATGAAAAATTTCAAATTTTTGTATGAGCCGTAACGCTTAAGCCTACTCCCCCCCTCCCCCTAGAGCGTTACGTAATTTGTGGATGCCGCCTTGTACATGTTTGCAGGCAGTCAGAATTGGATAGGATGATAAAAAAAATATGATGGTAATTCATTCTGATAATAACATAATCTAATTTATTCCGAGATCGTTTATTTGATTTAACATATTTAATTTTTTATCTATATAATTTCACTGTTAGTGCTTCTCAGACTAATTTCACTGTTAGTCAATTTTAAAGCAAGCTGCAAATTCACCGCCATAATTATCCACTCTGAAACATTCCTGGCGGGACGTTTGCAGTTGTTCACCCCTTCTAGTGAACAACACTGGTGCCGATTCCGTCTTGGATGGGGTCAGTCTAGAAAAATAACAATTTAGATAATTTTGCGGTTACATTTAGGTACATATTCGATTTATTTACCTCGAACGATGCCCGACAGTGTATTTTTCTTTTTCACAGTTCATGCTTGCTCAAATAAACATGGCGGTCTGAAAAGCTAAAATTACCATTTGTTCGGTAAAGCACTGTAGCACTACGTACCGAAATACGGTAAACTTTTGCTGGCTACGGTGGATCTAAACAATTTACAAGCTTTTCGGTACATGAAATGACGACTTCGGTGAAAACGAACAAATATCCTTTGAGTTTTCCCAATTGTGTACGGTTTTTCGGTAAAGCTTGTTTGGAATACCGAAACATCAGTTGAATATTTATTTACAGTACGTTTTCGGTAACAAAATTTACCGAACAACGAAATAATATCTAAGTGTGTATGTCTCATATTTCTAATTATGTTTGTTATTTAGAAAATTTATTATAAGGTTAATAGTAAACTGTTTCGGTTTTTCTATAACGGAAAAGGGGCGAAATAAGTTTTCATCTCGTTTCAGAGAGCGAGTAAAGGCGCTTAAGCCAAGGCTCTAGAGCCAGGACTAGAGGAGGAAATACCTGTGTCACATCCCAGGAGAAGCACAACAATGGAGTGTGCATTAACTTTTTTAGTAACGCCACTCCCAACGATCTTACCTATACCCTGAATCGAAACTATTGGTACGGTTGTCCCCGTTTCTTCCTTATTTAAAATGAAAAAAATTTGGCCTATCATGTTATTCATTCGGGTGGGGTTGTTTCGAAAAAGGGTTTTCTTATGTATGGCGGTCAAAAATTTATTTTTCTTCTCAAGACCCCTAATGTTCCTAGAAATAATTTCTGGCTACGCCACTGCATCATATTAATTAAACAATTAAAACAGATTTTAATTTTTCTTTTAGTGATTCGATTATCCGGAGGATTCGATTATCCTAAGTGAACAAAAAAACGATACTCCGGATAATCGTCATCATTGGAGCACCTTTGAATGATTACCGAATAGGCTGAAACGGATTTTAATTTTTCTTTTAGTGATTCGATTATCCGGAGGATTCGATTATCCTGAGTGAACAAAAAAACGATACTCCGGATAATCGTCATCATTGGAGCACCTTTGAATAATTACCGAATAGGCTGAAACGGATTTTAATTTTTCTTTTAGTGATTCGATTATCCGGAGGATTCGATTATCCGGAGTGAACAAAAAAACGATACTCCGGATAATCGTCATCATTGGAGCACCTTTGAATGATTACCGAATAGGCTGAAACGGATTTTAATTTTTCTTTTAGTGATTCGATTATCCGGAGTGAACAAAAAAACGATACTCCGGATAATCGTCATCATTGGAGCACCGTTGAATGATTACCGAATAGGCTGAAAGTTTAATATATCTGAATTTTCATCATAATGATTGTTCAGCATAAATCTTATGGGAGAATCAAAAGTAGATTTTAGTACTTAGTACTATTCAATTCCACCTATAATACTTAGTTTCGAGTTCGTTCTGTGTTCGAGTGAAAAAAGATTAGTTTTTTACGCCAACTTCAACCACCAAATTCCCCTGGCGGCTGGGGCAGAATTCAGTTCAAGTATCATCGTCCCCCTGGTTTGTGGACTGAATTGATCCTATCCGGTGGATTTTGATAGGGTTCAATTTAGATGCTGCATCAGCAAAAATAGAATGGAATCCTGGACTGCGCGTATTATCGTCATTATTTTTGTGTTTATGCTGATACCGCCTCGATTGCTAGTATGTTGCATTGGCGGTGGAGAAAGCAAACTCGTTGGAAGTGATATGTGAAAATTCACCCCAATTCTGGTGCGGGATAGTTATAGACGGGCCTTAGCTAAGCGGTGAGGTCCGTTTTCGGCCAAATGGAACGTTGTACACTTATGATAAACGCGTTCCATGGGGACGCACGTCACGCTGCTCTCGGTACATATCTACTGAAACGCGTTGCAAGTGGTCGTATGATGTGATCTGAGAGAATATGCCATAAATTATCCCGCATCTATAAATATGGTACAAATGATGTCAAATGACACTGAGGTGATGTTAAGGAAGCGATTTGAATTGCGTTATGGATTAATTTAGCAGGCTGAACGTTTGAAATTGCACTAAGCTAAAACACTTCGTACCTCGTATCTATAGATGAGAGCGAGGCTGAACATTTCCCTAATAAATTGTGTAAAAGCCAAAGGAAAGGCTCTACAACAAATGTGCGTCAACGCACATTAGTTTATTTGATTAAAATCAATTCTGTGAAAAGTGGTTCAAGAGGCCCTCAAACCGACATGAAATTTCCTGTGGCAGGAGATTGAACATATTCCGTCCGACTGATTGGTGTGGGTAAATTAAAGTTTCCATTTCCAAAACCTTGATGATGTCCGTTGAAATAGTTGGCACATGTATGATAAACGACCTCCAGACCATTACTAATCAAATTTTGATGAGCTGTGAATAAGATTTGCCAAAGCCGCATTGCAAATTGACGCTAATGCGCTGAAACATTATGAATGAAATTGCAATTTATATTAAGAAAATGTGTCACAGAGTTAAACAAACTGGCAGATCAGCTATAGAACAAATCAGTGTAAAATTATGAACAAATTTCACATGCATGCTTTCCAGCAATTCTATGTCTAATCATCTGAAAACGGATGGTTACCTAAAGTACGTCCCTTAAAAACGTAAAAAATAAACGAACTCGTCAAACAAATGATATTTTTACTACAGTGGGATTCCGTTTATGGCATGCTTTATTTTTGGCACCTCCGATTTTTTCAACAAAAAGTAGGGAGCCGGATCCTATTCTTGGCACTTTTGATTCATTTCGACAGTGGGGTTTTTTGAAACCTACAGAGCTCGTATTTTGCCATAACATGCGTCGTACTCGTCGGTCGAGAAACCCCCCCCCCCTTCATGCCAAAGTGAATCATGGAAGTGCCCAAGTGGTTCTGCATCCTATACGGTTTTGGCAACATAATTGAGTACGTACCATTCAAAATGTGATTTTTTTGTAAATATCACAGCCAATCAGCTTCATACTGACCGCATTCCAGAGCTCCATATTCTCTCAGATTACCCCAACTTATAGGGCTCCCGTACAAGCCTTTTCACTTCGGGATGGTTGTGTATTCGTAACGTTCCATTAAGTCATTAATCTATAATAATTACCTATTACAATTTGCATAGGAAACTGGATTCTCCACTTATTCGTCATTTCATGCTGAATAAATGCGGAGAAGACACTAGATCGGTTTGAAGTACTCCCGCACTTTTATTCGCAATCTCGCACTAACGGCACTTACAATGTGCGCAACGCGGTATATCTCAACTTGATTTCCTACATCTTTGCTATATGACCAGCCCACTTGTGTCTGCCTGTTGGTGATACACTAATAAAAAAACAATAGCAACAAAAATATATGACTCGCACAGAATTTTAAACAGAAACTGGATTCAATAAGATAGTGTGAGCGTGCGATGAATACAATTAAACACTCTCAAATGTTTTTCTGAGGTGTGAGTATGTATGTTGGTCCATCTACGTTGTAATCAAGTACACTGTCCATACTCGCATAACAATACTATATTCTATGGGATTTCCTATATAAATGGGACTGTTATGCGAGTATGGGCAGTACACAGGCCGCACAAAAAAAAAAAACAAATGTTTCTCATGAAATCCTGGGAATCCTTAGCTGGAATTAATAGTTTCTTAACTAGATAGTGGAGAATACTTGCAGGATCCTAGGTTTTTCTAGTGGGCTTTTGAGAATTTTAGACAAATTCTTGAGGATACTGAGTGTCATCTGGAAGATTCCTAGCGGACATTAGGAGTTTCTTGCAGGATCCTGAGAATGTATAATTAGTTATTGAGAATGCAATGCAAAATCTGGCGATTCCCAGTAGATTGCTAATATTTCTGAGGCGTCCCACACTGGCGGGCCTTCATACAAAGGTCGGACAAAACCTCAAATACGTTTCAAATTGCTGGATAATGGTTATCTATTAACTATCTAGGATACCTGATATCATCCCGTTGGAAATAACTGCCAAATTGAAAATTCGATTTTCTAGTGAAATTAGTCCAAATAAAGTTTTGTCATCCAATCGAATAAATAGGCTATTATTAAAAAAAAAAAATAGTTGTAATGCAGAAACTTGTGTATGGACCTAAACTAGAGATACATATTTATGTTCCTTATAGTAATTTCAGTATAGTTTCAAACGAGTTATGACACATTATACAGATTAAAAATGAAAATGGAATTGCATTTCAGTAAGTATGGATAATTTGCTACTTCATAGTGAGTGACTCATTTTCTCGAAACACTTCACATAAAACGGACGAAGTTTTGAAAATTTATCAAAATTTTAGAGAAGGATTACAAAAAAGATTTTTTGCTACAGCTCACAACTTAATGTGTTAAAATTTATGTTATTAGAACCAAATCAAAAGCTTAAGACTACGCTTTTAAATGAAGCCTATTGAGCTTAAATCGGTTATGATTTCGTTGAGATACAGCTGTTTTGAGTGTGATATGTGAACCATAGTTGATAAATTTCAAGCAGTGCAATTTTGCTGACATTCGCGCACTTGCGATGCTGCCAAAAATCCAAAACAAAACAGATCAATCTCAAATTTTGGGAAATCGTCACTCAACAGTAAAGAAGTCTATAGAAAATATTACCAAACGATTTTGAGAACATGAATTTTTGAGGTTTTGTCCTGCCATGCGCCACTGTGAATTGCTTGCAGGATGCTATGGATTTGTAGGGGTACTCTAATATGTTGCTTATCTTGACAGATTGGCCTATTTCGTCTGCAACATATTAGAGTTTGAAGGTATTTGCTCGCCTTACTAGTGATTTTAGTATATTATTTTTTGCAAAAAGTGAAGTGTTAAAGTTCAATTAGTAAATAATAGATTGGTAAACCGTTTTTGAAAATTAGGAAGATTTAGAGTATCCAGTTACGGGTTTTTATTCAATTTTGTCGGAAATCATTCAGATGGAAGTTCCACTCTTGCGGAGACGTCGTAGGAATGGGTCAAACAATCCTGTTTGGATTAATCAGTCAAATAAAATAACTGAAAAATCGTAAGCAAAAGGCTGATAAAATTTACAAACAACAAAAAACTCAAGAAAGTTTAGACAATTTTTTGTATATTGTCAATCAACTTAATCAAGCCATATCCGCTGCACTTGAAAAGTACAACACAAAAATTGAAAATGATTCAAAATATTGCCCTTAGAATTTCTTCAATTCACACAAATTCGTAGGAGGTACAGTCCTATACCACTGTATGAGGGTTGCTTCTATCCCGTCCGATACCATAGCCAGATATTTGGGATTAATCACAGGCTCTTAGACGAGATTGGCGCATCCTCCAACAGTCGAGGGCTGTCCTAGCCACGTCCTTGCGAAAGCTGAGGGATGGGTAGGGATGGTTTGTTGACCACCTACTTGTGAAAGATGAAGAGAACTCTACGACCTCTCATAGGTGTTACGGGATGTTGTGGAATTTTAATGGAAAGGGTGGCAACATGGGATACGTCTGGTCAAAGTTTTGGCAATTACATATATCGATGCTGCCGTCATTGGTCGTCCCGAGGTAATGATTGATCGTCCGCTACGTTTCTGAAACAACAAGAATTTCTTCAATTATGCTAAAACTAAGATGAAGTCTTATAACTTTCCATCTAAATTGAAAATGGATTATTAGCAGATAATGACCGTGATTTTGAACACTCTTCTTGTTTTTCTGATTTTACAACCGATGTCGGTGTTAGTCAAATATAGGAACAGGACTGAAGAATTTAGATTCCACCAAAGGATCAGGGCCAGATGGAATCCCACCTGTTTTACTGAAAAACTTAGCCAAACAGCACCATTATTTTGGCTGTTCAACATGTCTTTTGAAAAGGGCAGATTTTCAAAATAATGGAAAAGGTCTTTTCTCATACCCATTCACAAGTCTGATAAAAAATCTAATACAGCGGGGATTCGCTGGTTGGAACACGATTGCCTTCCAGCTAGCGAATCCGACTCGTTAGTTGGAACGACTGACAGCTGATAAAAATGCTGCAAACTCACGCATCTCGAGAGCAAATCGTCACAAAACGCACATATACATGCACATTTATTCTATATATGGAGACTTCAATGCGACGGTGCTCAGACGTCAGTCAGTTTAACATCTACTCTTGACATTCAAGTGCTTTTTAGTTGGATATTTTCCAACCAGCGAACTTCCAACAATCAAGTCATTCCATGTAGCAGACCCGCACTGTATACGAAATTATCGTGGTATTGCTATTATTTCATCCATTCCAAAACTATTTAAATAAATCATGAATAAAAATGTATTTAGCGAAATAGAACATGGAATAACGAATGTACAACATGGTTTCTTTAAAGGTCGTTCTACTACTACGTACCTTCAGGAATTTGTAAATTACACTTTAAATGCAATGGATAGATGTTGTCTTCTTCTTCTTCTTATTCTTCTTAAGAGGTCTTCTTGGCATTAACGTCCCCACTGGGACAGAGCCGGCTACTCAGCGTAGTGTTCTAAGAGCACTTCAACAGTTATTAACTAAGAGCTTTCTTTGCCTAAGTTGCGATTTTCGCATTCGTCCATTACCTTCCCAACTAACATTCAGTGCAAATGTAAACATTTTCTAAGCCCTCTTTATACGGCTTCATGCTGAGTAAAGGCGCTGTACATACGAACGAAAGCTTCTATGCGATCCTTTTACCAACAAATCTGGCGAATCTACTCAGCTATTTTAAAGCTATGTAGGCAGCTCTTATTCATACCGATCATTGCTCTAACTCGACAGTTTTACGACATGTAGCTGTGTATACATCTTCGGAAGGCGCTTTCTCAATTATTTCGCAACTGTTGAATAATTTTTATACAGCTTCGCTGTATTATCGACTAAATATTATTTCCAAGCTGTTTCACAGCTTCCTGAATTTATATCATAAGTATCTGAACGTTACACAATTAAAGTATCTGCCACCGCCTGGAATCGAACTCACGATCTCTGCATCCACAAGTCTCGACGTTGTCCTTGCTGCCACCACAGTATATATCGAAGGCAAAGAAAACACACTGTTTTGTTCTACATCGAAAACGGTTCATATAATATTCTATAATGACGGTAAAGGATGTTATAGCCACGCTTACACCACTTCATCAGGCTGTAAAAAGGTGTGAAATGTCAAACGCAATGTTTACATCCAACAGGCTGTGTAGATTTGTGATAGAGTGAAACTGCTGCTGAAATAAGAGTGCGCGATGATTTTCAGTGATTATCCGGCGGAGTACAACCCGAAGATCCACGGACCTTACCTTAGTAACGGATCCTGTCCGTTACTAAGGCAAGCCGGATACGCCAGGTGAAGTTGATCGAATTGGGTGCTTGGTTTGGCCACCGTGACAAGAACCCAAGGCTGCTGCTGGAGTCGTGAGCCGTGTCTTTTGGAGATGGCAACACAAGTACTGAAAACCCAAACGGATGGGAATTGCCACGTTTTTCCAGGTCAACGTCGGCGGAATGGTGTTATTCTATGCCAAAATGAAGTAGCGCAGGAACTACAAGTACCACTATACGAAGGCCCCTGGAAGCAGGGCAGTGAGAAGCGTATGAAAGTGAGATCCGCGGAGAATAATTTTGGCAGGATCTGGAGGGTGGTTCCGGCTTGTGGAAGATAGCAATTCGGCATGTATTGACAGACGGATGCTGGCATATAGTGAAAATCTGCTTGTTCGGAGAGTAAATTACATAAATTGCGAAAAATAAAACGTGAAAATATAGCGCAAATTTCGTTTTTCTGTTAAATGATGGTCACTCCTCCTGTGTTGATTCTTCGAAAATTAAGTATGAGGTTAATGGAATTGCAATAGATGCGTCACAAGTTGTTGTTTTACAGCTTACAGCTGTATATTCGCTGTATAACTAAGGATAAAGCACTTCTTAATTATATATTGAGTAGCATAACAAATCATATTGTATAGAAGCAGCCGGAATAATAATGGGAACATTTATTTCACACCATTTGGTTGCTACTTTTTACGGTGTTGAGTTATAGCTTAGTGAAAGCAGCAAAAGCGATAACTGATGAAGTCTATTCAGCTAATATTTGTAGCTACAAATCGTTTGCGATACAGCTGTATTAACGCTAATAGTTCTATTTTTGACAGCTTTCAATTTTTGCTGCGTTCGCTGCTTTAATTCAACTGTTATACAGCACAAAGCAAATAATATTGGCTTATAGCGCTAAAATTGTTAGTTGGGTTTTTCTTTTAATACGGAATGACATTTTTACCTATAACTAAAACTGATCTGAAAATCACGTTACAGTTGTAAATCTAAAAGAAAACTTTGATAATAAACCGTACCGTAAAACGGGAATTTTCATATCCTTTTGGAAGGAAATCAATAATTCCGCAATCTGATTTCATAATTTTTATTTAAGATTTTTAAAACTAGTATTGGTATCTCAGTTATCGATTGGAGTTGGAAGATTGAATAACATTTTATTTTGAATGCACCTATATTTTCTATATAATTGAAAGTCGATTTTCGGTATTGTGGTAACTTTGATAATGAATAGACCAAACCAAACTACTATTTTACATCACTACAGTTAGAACTGATGCCCTTGATATCCTAATAAATTCGGACCAAAATTCCGAACCATAACCAAATTTAAATTTAATGCATTGATCTAATAATATATAACTCATTTTCTGTAAATCTCACCAAATTAGATTGAACGATGGTAAAGATACAGAATTCTGAAACTTCGATGTTGACACCCAGTACTGTAAAAGTCAAAATATTATATATATATATATATATATATATATATATATATATATATATATATATATATATATATATATATATATATAAAACTAATATTCTTATTTACAATCAACTTCAACTCGGGGTGCTCCATACAAATAGAGAGACCGTTCCGCTGCGATCTAGTAGTTTTGATAGAACAAAGATTAATTCACTTATTGATAGCAGTTATTTTTCTCCACCATACCGCCGCAACAAATTCATAGGAGATTTTGAAACGTGAAGCAAATAAAAAATAACCAATTCGCATTTTCCTATCTTTGGTTCTACTTCATCGCGTTGGACTTCCGGCGATAGCGAACCAAGTAACAAAAATGAGTAGACCAGCGCGTAGAACAACACATACGCCTAAGCTTTTATGCTATTATATTCAGAGTTCATAGTACACTCTGAGTATAAATTGTAAATAGAATTGAATTGTTTATGAAAATCATAACTCGATTTAAATTTGCGGTGAATTCAAAGTCTTTCAGTTACACATAGAGCAGACTGTACAGTATCACCGTCGGTTTCAGTTTCGCGCCGACTTACATTGCTGAAAATGATGATGATGATTATTATAAATGGTGGGCACAGAGCGGCAGTCAGTGAGTGATGTTGTCTCTCTGAAAGTGCGCGCTCTTGTTCCCATGTGAAGTGAATTCGTCGATGGGCCAGCCTACAGTAGAGACAGGACGGAATACGGATAGGAAGCAACAGCTTCTCACCCTGTTGCAAACGGGACGGGCCTATACCTACTAAACTAGGTACGGTGTGGTTGTGGTGTATGGTACTTGTAGTGTGTAGTTACTATATCACAGGATGTTGCAACCGGTGGTTTCGCGGACCCTTAGGGGGTCAATGAAGCCATTGATAAGTGTTGGTTTTCTTGATTGACGCATAAATTTGAGGAATCTTTACCCTTGCTAGTTTTGCAAGAGATCGGTATTATGTGGGTTCAGATGATTAGTATTTAAAAAAAAATAACTCTAAGGCAACTTGTATACAGTACTGGACAAAACATTTGCAATTTTTCCAGTTAAAAAAAAAATTACACCGTCTTCAGCCAAAGGCTGCACAAACTGAACGATCACTAACATTAGGCAACGGACAACACGGAACACCCAGTAGCCCAGTGATGAATTTTTCATTTGACGAAAAGTTTCCACCGACCGGAGCGGGAATCGAACCCACACTCCGTGTTTTGTACATAACGATCAACTTTGGTAGGCTAGATCTCTGTCATCTTTAGACCGATTGGAATGAAATTTTCATCGCACGTCATCCACAGACTCTAGGTCAAATTCTGAGTGCCATCCCAAATTTTGAGTTCATTTGTATGAAAACTGAGACTGTATAAGCCTTTCAAAGTTTGTGTGAGAAATGCAAAAACAATCCCATATACCATTGAGAAATAAATAAAAACCAAATTTAATACTATAAAAGTTTTATTGTTATTCGTAAACAAACTTTGAGGGTCTTGTGCTGTCTCAGTTTAAAATCCAAATGAGCTCAAATTTTGCGAGAATGCTCAGAATTTGAACTTAAATCCAATGGGAAAAAAACGATGATTTGAACTACCCTAATACCTGACCTACATTTGAAAAAAATCGTGGATTCAGCTGGAATCCTAAGGAAATACGGAAGAGATGTTTCAAGTCTTGTAAAAATCTGTTTGAATAGTTCTCGTATAAATTCTAATTTTACTCTCGGAAACCCATCCGTGATAAATTGCTATTGAGAGTTTTTGCTGTAAGCCGAAAGTAATGATTTTTTGTTGTGTTTTTCAAGAACTTATTTTAGAAGTTTATTTAGGACTCTTGGGAAGATTCTTGGTGCAATTTTGACATGATTTTTCTATATTTACACATATAAAGTTGTTCGGTAATATAATCAACATGATTATTAAATAACTTATCTTATTGCCGTTGGACAAATTATAAGTGAAATTATGAAACAAATTCACGTGTTTAGATGAGATTCGAATCCACGACTTTTGTATGCTAGATGAGATCAACTATACTGTTGAACCACTTGATAACCCAAAAGCTCAAAGGGTTACAAGTTTCGAATTCAAATCCCAACAGCTCATGTTGATCTTGTTCGTAATTCATACAATTTTTCTAATAAATTGCTATCGAGAGTTTTCGTTGTAAGGTTCTCAGCTACATTATTTTTTGTTGGTTTTTCAAGAAGTTATCTTGGAAACGTTTGATGGAGCTTGGCTGTACCACAGGAACGTGATTGTGTTTTCTAGTGTTAGATTACAATTTATGCTGCTAAATGGCTGAAGACGATGTCCGTGTTCTTGAAGGAAGGCTTCTATAAACTACCATTTTGTAAACATCAAATTTTGGGGGTCGGCGGGATGTTTGTAGAACTTCAATGTAGGTAGCAGCTTCAAACAGGTTGGCAACCACTGCTACATCAGGAGAAGTCTTTCGCTCCTGACTGCTCCCGTTGCTGTTGCACTGAAACAGCGTGGCAGAGCGTTTTTTTTTAATGTGTTGTGCGCGCACGTTACGGTTTGGGAAGCTTACAGCTCTAGCGGCTTTCAGTCCTTTGCGAATCTGTTAGTTTATATTTAATCGCTGTCGTGGCAAGAGTGAATCTGGTCGTTCGCTCTCGGTGTGTTCGCTCGCTTGCTTGCTGGTGTCTCAGCGTGCTGTTGGTTCTAGCGTTGGTGGGTTTATTAGCCCTAGTGTCGTCGAGAACTGATCGCGCTGAAGTATCTTGGATCTTTCTGGACTTTCTTCGCGACACTGCCCTGTAAGCCGGCGGTGCGAAGTTCTTATTTTTGTGTGTTCTCTATCAAACGCCGGCTGCTGAAAACGGATCATTTGGCGGGAGTTGACCGAGTTTACAGTGTGTGACAGCGGTTTACTTTTGACGGTTGTGCTAAGGTCGATAAAAATAACTCTAGAAATTTACAAGAAACCTCAGATCTTGGTGCGATCGCCGATGGAAATGCTCTAGACGTAAAGAAGAAGAGACGTGTTAAGATAGCTACGAAGGCAATTACTTTTGGGGCTGGATTATTGTGGTGTGGATGTTTACCCATTGATTATCTATTGTTTTACTGGAAGATGATCTCAACAAAAAACAAGTGTTGTATTTGAAGCAAAAATTGAATTCTTTTAATTTTGTTTTTGAAATAGTTTATTGTTATCATTTCTGGAAGAACGACGAAAAAACTAAATCGAACGTGACTCAATATACCAGACCAAGAAGGGAAGGAAACCAGTGTTCGAAAGGGCAACATTGTGTGAAGTGATTCTTTCATCCTATTACCCGCGTAAAATTACCAGTGACTGGCGATAGTCGCAGCAGAGCTCCGATCCAGTGTTTAGTAGCATATTAATTAAAGTAAGTCAATTTCCTCCAATGGTTTTGAAAATTAATATTATCTGTATATAGAATTGGATTTTTGCACGAAAGATATGGTGCACTAAAAAACTGCTTCCTTTAAAGTGAAGAACTCTTATCGAAGTCATGTTTGATCTAGATAGTGTCTGTTATCAGTCTGACAATTTGATGGAAAGCTTTGGTCAAAATCGCAAACAAATTAAGAAAAGGAAATTGTCACTTATTTACACTTTGACACTTACCCATTATGAGTGCTCTCCACCTAACTTAAATGGATTTGCTTAAGCAATTATCACTGCTTTTGTCCCAACGGTTCGAAAATTTTAGCAGATCCATTAACGTGTTAATTTTAACTCACGCGCATCGAATCAGCGGCTTGGAACATGTGAACACCGCCTAAAAGCAGCTTACTGACACGCTATTCACGCGTACTGTCCAACGGTATACGTTGTGTTAAAATCGCGATGAGACTGAGATGTCATTAAAATTGTAAAGGTTTGGCTTGTTGTCAATATTTGCTTTCGGTAGTTTTATGATAGGATAGATCTAATCTTTACGGGGAATTTCTGTATAGCTAAATGGATTTGTGGATTTTGTAGTAATTAAATTACCATCGTGTGGACTGTTCTTCAACACTTGTGGATTGAATATTAGCGTAGCCCAGTCAGGAGTATAACTTGGAAAGCGTGGATTTTCAAATCGTACCCCCTATGCCTCATAATAAAAGTCAATACACTCAAAATAATCCAAACGTCATTGTTACGTGAAAAATCACGTAGATCATTCCAAATTCATTTTACCTTGTCTTGGTCAGGATTAAGATCACTAAGCCATTCATAACCTCCAAACAATGACTCGGTAATTGTTACTGAGGTTACCTATCGCACTTACGTGAAATTCACGTAGGTGCCTAAGTTCATTTTGACAACTGCATTTTGTACGTACATTCGGTGTTGAGCTTAAATCCTAAGATGGCGCCCGCTTGATTTTTGAAGAACTTCAGAAGCTGCTGAATTTTAAACCCTGCTAATGATACTCGCAATGCTTCTTACTACGACCTGCACTGAAAAATCATTTTGTTCGTTGAAACACTTGAACCGTATATAAGAAACAGAACAGACGAATATGAATTGCACGATACCTCGCTAATGTTTGTGCGTGCATCCAAATGTAGCTTGGATAAACTATTGAACAAGCTACGAAAAATGTAGATTATTTAAACGATATCAGAATATTGAAAAACGGTTTAGTTATTCATATTTTAAAAGTAGAATCTAGGACAATGCTTGGAGAGAACGAATTGGTCTTTGTAACCCGAAGGTTTTTCCATACTCAACAAACGCATTTCGTAATGTTTTTGAAAATTTCACCAAATACAATACATTTCATTAAAGTAGCGTTGTAAATTAATATAAAAATGGATGCCCAAGGTGGACGAGAAAAGCTTTATTTGCATATGATGTTACACTTTTTGTTGTTAATCTAGCAATATTTTTATTTTTTCTGTTACCTGCTTCATAGCTTAGTATTGAAAGAGCGCTTTAACATTTATTTACTGAGAGCTTTCTTTGCCAAAGTTGAATTCGCTTTCGTATAGCGTGTGGTAGATATGAAGATACTCTATACCCAGGGAAGTCAAGAAAACTTCCATTACGAGAAGATCCTGGATCCGACAATTTCAGCCTGGCTTTGCTTGGTAATAGCGGACGTTACCACAAAGCTAAGAAAGAAACCTCGTGCTTAGAGTTGATTGAAAAAAAAATGTAAATTGTTCCAAAACAAAACCATTTCGTGTTCTTTTATGTGTTTGAACACTCTGAACAGAAACTAAATAAAGAGAATCTAAAAAGAAGATTTTAGTATTGGAATAGTCTCGAATCTATCAACTAGGTATACAACAAACAACATTCACTTCAACTCTATGCAGATGAAATCCAATGTGCCATAAAAGTGATTAATTCAATTCCACATAACGTTATCGGATAAAATCGGAAAAAAACCAAACGGGGAGCAAAAACTGCCAGTTGCAGTAATGGCAGTTCGTACGAACATTTCCAAAATTATTTGAATCCACACGAGTACGTTCAGGTGAGTTTACCAAACTCCCACACATAATACGGAAATCGATGTTGATCCTTATTGCAAAGCGTGCACGGTATGAAAAAAATGCATTCACAGTAAACCCTAGAGTTCATATGTCATCTATCGTATGTTTGTAGTTTTAGTCTGTTGAATGTTATAGATACGAATACATCTTCCCATGTCACAGAGAGAACTGCAATCAGTATATATTTTATGTTACCTACTTTTAGTCTGTTGAGAGTTAAGAAACGAATACGCAAAACATACTGACGAGTTCAGTAATAAACAAATTGAAGCCGAATTTAGTACTTTACCATATAATTCCACTAGAATTTCTATACTTTGACAAATACCCGTATATCGACCTCAACTGTAAGGTTGTCTTCAGTGCTGTATGCTAGACTCGACTTCAGACTGATTTTAGTAATATTGAGCATATCTAAGAATATGCTTGAACCAGCAAATCGAGGCTCACTCACATAAATATAACTTAGTTTTTAGAAGTATTCAATCTTATATTACAATTGTACAAATATGGATTGTAGAATAAAAAGTTAACTTTCTAGACCAAATTGGGACTTTACTGTACCCGCCCACGCGTAGGCACGCGCGTGTCTGTTGAAAGCACTCGAGCCGCTCGCTGGTTTGTTCATTCACAACACGAATCGATGCGCTTCAATATTGAACCGCGGATGTATTCCATAAATGGTCATATGCGAATTGTGATATAGGGGAATTAGGGGCATAATGGACACGTTAAGCAAATGTTCGTTTTAAGACCCTTAAATGGCAATGTTTTTAATTTACCCCCGGCTAGTTTTCAAGTTTGATGTTAGTACGACGTGCCACATTCATTCATAGTGATAAAAATCGTATCATATGTCAGAAAAGCGAGATAGAAAATTGGGTCGAAAACAAGGCTGGTAAAAAGGTATCGGGGCGAAATGAACACCTGTATGAAATTTAGTTATTCCAACATATTCAATGACTGTCAATCATTCCGATAAGCAAAAGGACTCTCCCTCAATCATAATAGCTAAAAAGAACCTTTCTGGGTTCGTTACTTTGCTCAAAAATTAGATTCTTCCACGGTCTTGCTTATATGCCAATTTGAAACTGAGAAAATTTTGAAGTCAAATTTTAAAGAACAATTGAAGCAAAAAATATTTTTTTTTACCGTCAAGCATTTCAAATGCATTACAGATTTCATGCAGTGCATGAACTTTTGATGAAATATGTGTATTATCAGATATTGAGAGGGTGTCCATTTCGCCCCGTATGTTCATTATGCCCCTAATCCCCCTAATTGATAAAAACGTTACGGTTATTAGATTGCCTGAATGTTGCCCACGCAAAATGAAGGAAATTATGTGATGCGTATATTTCGGCCAAATTCAATTTTCTCTTCAATTAAGATAACTAGTTTAGGGAGCGTTCATATACTGCACGGATATGTTGTAAGAAAAGGTTAGACTCTTAGTGTTGAAAGGTTGGTCATTCCAAACTTCAAAAACTTATATTTCTACTAGTCTGCGAGAATAGAATGAGATGTGTGCTATCCTCGAAAAATACCATCGTGGTTTATGAATGGCACCTTAAAAACAGCCTATTATCTCCTATAATATATGCCAACACAAACTATCTCGATGCCGCTCCGTAACGTTGCATCGTTGGAAGATAAACTTGCAGTATCCACACCTATAGAGGTAGCAACTGGATGACCACATTTGTGTATTAAGCAAATCGAATTTACTTCCCAGCGCGCCATCAACGTCATCATCAGAAGCGTTGTCGCCTTCCGATATTTATACATCTACACACAACTTGCTACTTGAGACACAAGTGTAAACATAGCAACAAGTGGGTTCGATCAAACTACCATTACCATTACCAACCGCAATGTGAGAGAGTACTGTGGTTCCCTGCAGCAGCACCTAGGCTACACTCAGCCTGTGGAACGGCTTCTATTGCGGCGGCAAGGACGTCTTCATATGATGAATTGCAGTCAGGGCTGTAGTCAATTTGCAGAATTAAACCTTTTTTTCACGTGGTGGAAATTTTCAAACAGATTCCTTAGAAGGTTACTCACGGAAAGTGTGAATGACGCACCACCGAAGACACTGTACGTGTGCAATTCTCGCTGAATTACTCAAGTGCACAGACATTACCCTTGGCTTCAGACCCTTATCTCCTCATAACCACCTTACGGAATTTATCAGGGAGGCGTCAGTGCATATAGAACTTAACACATGTAGCAGAAGTAACCTTGGCAAACTGCTTCTCCTAGCCTACTTGAACAATGTTACAGGGACCAGCATCGGAAGGGCTGGCAGCATAAAGCCAACTCATGGTCAGCGCGTCATAGGCGCTGCAATTCTAGCATAATTTGGTTGACAGCTGTAGTTACGGCATTCCAGCACTCGGTATCCGCACATATTCTTTGTATTATATTGTCCTGGGACATGTCCCCTCCGCATGTAGCGAGCATGCGATCTTTCACAACAATTAAACGCGGGCAATTGAACACGACATGCTCCGCTGTTTCCTCCACACCAGCACAATTGGGTCACGTAGGACATTCTTAGTGCCCGAACCTATGCGGGTACTGCATATAGCAACCATGTCCTGACAGACATTGCGTCAGGTGGAAGTTAACTTCCCCTTGGTTTCGTTTATACTAGTAATAACACTGCGGAACACGTTTTTGTCTCCAGCTTCAAAAGGATTGCTGAAGCCATTGCCGTTTACAGAAATGTCATAGCACGTCTGCAAAAAATGACTATTTCAGCCAACTTGCATGCAAGTTTGTCAGCTTGTAAGACAATTTATTTGCTTAATTTGCCACATAATTCAAATCTTATGTGTATAACAACACTTATCATCAAAGTTTATAATATTTTTGATGTGAAAAAGTTATTTTTTGATGGTTTAGAAAAGTATTGTATTTTGCCATATAAGAGAAACGAAGAATTTTGTATGGAGACTGCAAGCATGTTGAAAAAGATCGGTTTAATCTAAATTTAATCGTAAAATTTCAACCAAAATATATCTAAAACGAAAGTTTAAGTTTTTTTTGCATGCTTGGTGGATAAGATCACAAAAAAAGATTGATAAAATATAATTCAAATTTTAGGTTAACATCAATCACGGTGCGTTTCGTAGAGCAATTTTAAAACAAAAAATTCGGCATGTCTGAAATTTTGACACAATAAACCCATTATTCTCCCCTTTCATATGCAACCAAAACGAAAATAATCGGTCGGGGGGTCTAGAACAATATTTTTTTTTCAATTTTTTTACGGTGTTTGGGATATAGCTTAACCTTAGTAAAGACCTTGGGTCGTTTTCGACCCATTTCAAAATTCAAATCATTGTAACTTTTGATTAAAATAAACTAGCAATTTGACGTTTTCTGACAATTGGGTATTTTTTGTGGGACAAACAAAAGCAATGTACTGTCAATTCTCACAAAAAACACATGAACAATAGTGTCAACATTGCATTGCTATTGCAATTGGGTTGGAATATTGGATTTATGAAATGTTATATTGCGTCTATCATTGGCACAAATGTGAACTTGTCAATTTCCTAGAATCTACGATAGGTCGAAAGGGCAAAATATCGAAGAGGAATAAAGAGGGGATAAAAGGTCAAAAATCTTCTTTCAAAAATGATTTAATTTCCCATGGTGCAAATCACTTTCAACCTTTGGTCCTTTTGACCTTTTGCATTTTCGACCATTTGTCTTGTCTTCCTTTTGTCTTTCGACTTATTGTCCTTTCGACCTTTTGTCTTTCGATTGCTTGTTCCTAAACCAAGTCAGAAAGATAAATATTGCTCTTGAGTAACAAATAAAAATTGAAAAGAAGTTGTTTGACATACCAAGTTTTAAAAGCAATGCAAATTTCAACATGAATGAAAGCAAAAGAGAGACATCTCAAAAATTTAAAATTCGGCCTCGGCCTGTAAATTTTTAGGATGTCTAGAATATAATCTACATGATATTGAGACTAGATTTTTGCAATATTTTCATCTGAATCCGTTTGAACAGTTCACCTCACCAAAATTTATTAATTTACGCTGCATGTGAAATGATATTATGAACAACAAAATTAAAAAAAAAAATTGCACTAGACCCCCTGATGGATTATTTTCATTTTAGCAGCACGTGAAAGAGGAAGGTCTTGTCTTTCATTGGTCCAAATTTGAAAAAAGCCGATTTTTTTGTTATAAAGTTACATGAAAAAGACACCGTGCAATAAAACTAATGTTTTATACAACTTTGGCGACCTGTAGCTAAACATTGTGACGTGCTGGGAAATTTCTGAGAACGGCATCAGATTCAGCAACCCCAAATCTACTAGAGACACATAATTTGATCCTTGAGACACGCAAAAATGTCATTTTTGTTGCGTTGTGTAATTGATTGTTGATTTTTTCGGCTGTTTATTAGTTTGGATATGTAGCTCAAAGATCTATAACGAAACAAATTATACTTTTTAGCAATGAGGAAGTCATGTTCGTGTTACAATATTATTCTCGACGCCGAGCAAAATCAGCACTGCTGGTCTATTGCCAAATCATTCCATTTTACTTGCGCTTATCTCTCTATAAAGGATCACTAGTTTAAATCAATCTGACATATTTAGTATTGGCCGATGGTTCTATCTACCTTTAGTGGAGTGGACTCCTCTGGTACCTTTTTGGATGAAGCATTGAACATCTTCCTTGATGATGAACCCGATGGACGTCATCCCGGCTATGATACATAATATGAAGAGCGAAACGCCTGCCAGGAGCTTGCGTTTGCTGGAAATTCAATGTGGCTAGCGAAGCTGAGATTGTCATAGATCATACCCCTAGATGCCTAAGAGATCGCTTGGACTCTACGGTGCAATCACCTACCGAGATGAGCGCCCGTTGCTCAGACTTACGGTTATTGACCACCACCACTCGGGCTTGTGATGGGCCATCCAGTCCTCAACTATGGATATAGAGTGCGCTACTGTCAACTCTACTTCCTCCATCGGTTCCTTCCTTTTTGACGTTTCTCACTAGCCTTTTGTTAAAATGGTATTTTGCCTTTTTGCCAAAATCGTATTTCGTGCAACATGGCCATTGATTATGTGGAAACTGTTCTAAGTGTTACAACTGTGTGTCTCTGAAAATAGTTCCGTAGCAAAACACTTCAAAGTATTTACGAGTAAGAAAGCCGTTACAACCCTGTCCTGAGGCGAAATATGCACTGTTATGTCTCTGATTGAATCAGACGTTTGTGTGTGCACACGCTCTCGCCTTCGCCTTTCCTGGCTAACGATGGTTCTCGGATGCAGGGCTATATTGGCGTCATTAGTTTGCATATTTGCATGTTTAAATTGAACAGTTGCGGTGATTCAGACAGCTTTGGATTTTGAATTGTAATCCACCCACCACACACAGTTGGTAGTACGAGTGTGGAGCCTTATAAAGCAATTTTCTAAGGATTCACCGGGACTTTTCAAGGATATGGATCAATTGCAATTGACGCGTGCTATACATAAGCTAAGCATTTGCATTCTGTATGATTTTTAGTCGTATTTTAATAAAAAAGCAATTAATTTCTTTTTTGTTCTATCTTAATAAGGCTGTCCAAATAAATTCTCTGAAACATGTTGACGGTCGATTAATCAACCATAACCGTATATATGTATCTATATGTGTGCAATCGTGAAGTATTTCGAAAATTTTGGACCAGTCTCCTCTGACTTGAAACATGAACGCTTATATTGAGTGAGAATCGACAAAGAGTAATGCAATTGCGATTCAACCGCTTGATATAATTTGCATTTTTATAGCTTATAAAACAGATGATAATTGATATTTAAGAACTCCTTACTGATAAATATTACACACTTTCGAGCTCCTAATGATACAATTGATAACTTCTCGTGATCTCAACTATATAGTATGGAATGTACTGCATACTTAGTGTCAACTCAAGACTTTGAATCAGAACTACGGGCCGCGTGAATATAAAAAAGTGAACCACCGAGATCCTGGGGTTTTCCAACTCAATACCGAGAATATTCAACGGAATCTAAGAATTTGTATTTTTTCATCAAAATACAGAGTGTCCACAAATTATCCAAACAGCAAAATATACGAAATATGATCTCGCATTGAAAACAATGAAAAATCAATGTCCATGTACTTTTTATAATACATCTATATGCTAACACAAAATACAACTTTAAATAATTTCGAATTGATTGCTTGTTACTGAGAAAGTCCAATTTAATTTTATCGGAGACGATTTTCCTGAGGGCCGCTAGTCATACTGGAGATGTGTTATCCCTAAAATCTTAAAGAGATGAATCCAAAAGTCCCATTGTTGTTTGAAGTAACCTACAGTTTAGTGGTTTCAAGTTAGACTGGAAATAGAAAATTATACGGTTGAAATCCAGTAAGTTCTACGGACATTTCTCTTCCGTCGTAAAGCTCGAAAAACAGCTCTCTTTAAGGTACCTCAACACATTTGGCTTACTTCTACAAATATTTGAATTCGGAAATGTGTCAAACTTACTTCTTAAGAATATAATAAGCCAATGGTTAAAATCATGCAAGAATATTTAATTTATTATGCTTTATTGTATAGAGACATGTCTTTAAAGTTTGTACGGATAATTTGCGGACACCCTGTAGTTAAGGATCCATTTGCAAAATGTGGCAAATCTGTTCATGGTGATTGAAATATGTATGTGATGGCATACAGGAAATCCTGTTTTTTTTGTTTAACTTTTGCTATTGAAATTCCCTATAACTTTTTAACCATTTACATTTTGCAAAGCAACTTTATCAATAAGAAAGAGATGCTAACATTACTCTGAAAAAAAGTTATAATGGAAGGGTTGGCTGGTGGTGCATTGCCAACACTGACGAGCATTAAGTGATATCATAAATTTTCAATATTTTTCATCTATTTTCTCATTGTAAAACCTTGTATAAGCCTTTGAATAACACTTACTTAGATACGAGATTGCTACAGTGAAAAATTATGACGGAACTTCAAATTTGAAAATTCACTTCTTTGGACAATGTTGTGTTGGAAGAAACAGTTATGATTTGCGTCACCTCCTGTGAACTTGTGAAGAATTATAACTTTTTTATGAACATTTCATGCAAATTTCAATCGCGATTCGTGCATCGTAATTGGATCGGGAAAAAAACTAATCTGATTGGATTCATTAAAATTTAGTTTTATTTTCATATATTTTTCATTCAAACTGATGCATTCTGTCATCTTTTTATCACAGTTCTGCATATCGTTGCAAAACGGTAGAAAATTTCTACCACTGGAACAGCTTAACCCGTGATCTCTCTTGACCCAGATAAAGCATCATTCTCGACTTACGACCTGGTTCCATACGATTCGCATTTACTCCATTCCATCATTACAAAAAAAAATAGGACGAAACGTTCCATTCAAATCAACTGACTAAAAGGACGCAATAAGTTACCAGCAAATGTAGGTACCTCATGCTTGACAACGACGTTTATTCCATTCATGATAAAATTGGTTGGAACAATGCGCAAATAATAATTTTGATTAAATGCGAACTCGGCGAATAATCTGCCATTCACAACCAGAGGAGTGGACTCGTCTCTCGATAAATGATAATGGTTCTACCGAGGTAATGAGCTTTTTGTAGCATTGTTGAATGAAACGATTGAAGCGTTCAACGAGGACAAGCTCTTTCGCTGGAATGAAAATCTAGGCAAAAGTAATGCTCGGAAATTTTGCCATGTCCGTGGTCAACCCGATAACCATCATTATTTATACTTCTGCTGACAGCGACGTCTGATGGAACGAAAAATATCATTCAAACCTAAAGATACGGTATGTGTAGGTACCTATAGGTTACACATATTGAAGTAATACAAGCCCGTGTTGCTCGCAGGTTGTGGGTGTAATCTTCTTTCTTTTTGGATTAAAATTAGTGTTGTTTGCTGAATAGCTTCTGTTACTATGTACAGAGTGTTTCTCGATAACATGAATTTTGCAAACATAAGATTTTTTTATTTATTGACAAAATATATACTGCCGTGAATCGCAAGTCAGTCCCATCTGCATTTTCGTCAAAATGGAGTTGAGTTCAGTTTTCAACATATTTTCCAATGCTCTTTCAGCTGCCCTAATGAGATAATAGGATTTGTTCGGAAAAAGTAGGAAAAAACAGCAAGTCAAATTGTCCCATAATAAAAAGTAATCGCATATCAGTCCACTACAGATTTCCGCACCGTGTAGCCCAAAAATGAAAAGTGTTTTGATCATCTTTATATTTTTCTCCAAAAGATATTGTAGTGAAAAGCAAATTGTGAAAGTTTCATTAATATTTGAACATGTTCCAGTCCCCTGGAATTTTTTGAATGTTTGTATGAAAAACGAGTTTGGAAACTTCACATCCAATTTTCTCAATGCCTACTTTTTGCAGATGGGACTGATTTGCGATTCACGGCAGTATAGTTCAGTGAAATGATTGATATTTCCTTTGTCATATTCTTGAGTTCATTAAATAAATAGTTAAAAGTTTTACATTTATTGTCTGAAAGCTTTCTTTACTGATTGAATATTTGTATTCCAAGTACGAAGATATGCTATGCTGTGGAAAACCCTTCTCTACAGACCGATTTTGTAAAACAGTAGTAGGAAAACCTAGTATATTGTACACATCATCACCGTTGTTGTTCTAAAAAAAACTTCTATTTTGCGAATCTATGTTGACTATGAGAGTCGGTCAAGTGGATACGAAGATATGCCGAATTTCCTTGTGCGAAAAACACGTTCTAATAAAACTTGTAATATCTCAAGTTATTTATTTTTTCCCGTGCACAGTTATTGTATTTTTAAAACAATAATTTGATGGGAGTCTGAACACTTATGAGTCTATTATTACTATGACCGCAAAAATCTTGAAAAGTTAAAAATATTATTCTGTAGTTTTCATTTTTCTTTGTGACTATCGCGTGCCTATTTTCTCTGAGTGCTTTTATATAGCCGAGCAAACGAGTGAAGCTGAAAGTGGATTGTTGCTGCTCAAGGATGACGGATCAATTGGTGAGCTCGTTTCATGCTACTATTTCTATTCTATAACATATGTGTGACTGCACCTTTAATCGTTACAACGGTGAGACGTAAATATGATTTTTCAACAAACTTTTTAAGGTTCGTCACTGTGAGTGTCGACATAAACTCTGATTCATAAATTATTTATGTCTAAATTTTGTTTTCAAAACTCCTTTTTTTTTACTTTTATTTTTGTAATTAAAAAAAACTTTGAATGGTTCGACACTACAAGTGTAGACTTGCGAAAGGTTCATTTTATTCAACAAACTTTGAAACTTTGTCACCCCAAGTGTCGGCATAATTTTTCTCTACATAGATATTGTTTATATCAAATGAAAATATTATATTTACATATAAACATGTTTATATCTCACAAATAATTATTTATCATGGTCTTATCGCTTATGACCCAACGATGGAGATGCAGAGGCAAACACGGTCTCCAAATAGCAAAGGTTACACACTAACATTCCTTCCCCCAAATCCCACCTGACTGCAAGGACGTGGCCGGCGCCGTTATTGACCATGTATAAATAGAGAATTATGCACACTGAAGAAGATTATGGCCAATCCCAGCCGAACTTCTAATTGATTCTTTGTGCATTTTCACTGACTTCGGTCAATAACGGCATAGCAACCATTGATATGTGTAGTCAGTCTAAGCAAAGCTAAGCTAAGCTAAATTTTATTTTTCTTTGTGACTACCCAAGCGATTTGTATGATTTATGAAAGATTCGTAATACTTAATATTGTATAACCCACATTTTTGCTTTGATATTTTGACATTTAAAAACATATTGACTGAAAAATGTATATGAGAAGTGTCAGTCCCCCAAAGCCACAAAGCATCGGAATTAAGGGGATACAGATTGAAATCCAAATTCAATATTGCACCAAAACTTTGAAGGAACAAATCTCGCGAAAGAAGCATCAAACGACAGTGCACCCAGTCAACATTTTGGTAGCTAAAATTTTAATTATAGGGTCAGGCGGAGCAAGATGAGCACCCTAAGGATAAGTGAGATTTAAGCCTACTTAAACGTTATTATTTTGATGATATTGGTAACCATCCTTATCTTTAACATTATTACTTTGACTTCCAATTATCAAAAGATTTAAAAAGTGATAAATAATTGTCCAGATGACACGTTAAAAATAGCTTTTTATCATCGGTCAAAAATACTCCGGGGCAAGATGGGCAACATAAAAAAGATAAAATTTACTGAAGAAAACTCTTGTTTTTCAATGCTTGTAATATCCGAAGATTTATCAATACATAAATAACTTTCAATAAATTGATAACATTTTAAGTAAAACAATTTTTAGTTTGGTACAAAGTGAATACCGTTAATCAAGCCCGCAGCTAAATGTGGTTCTATAATTTCACACTTTTACTTAATTTTGAACATGATGCTCATCTTGTCCCAAGGGTATAATCTTATTGATATAATCAAAGCATTGTCAAAAGTTTCATCCAGATTATCTACAGAAGATTGTTCTATAACTATACGGCCAAAAATGTATGAATGAATTAGTTCACGCAACAAAAATATCACTTTTAAGTATTCAAATCTTACACGAAAGGGTAAGTTTTTGGGTTACTATGTTTTTTTTTGACAATATTTACGTTGTGTTATTGATTTTTTAGTTAAAATTTTTGGTCGTCTTATCAATTCAATTATATACATCAGAACCCTAAATAGTTTATTGAAAAACTTCGGTAAGAACGACACAAACAAGGGGTGCTCATCTTGCCCCAGGTGCTCATATTTTACGAAGCACGGACTGTTCAGTGTTATTTTGTACTTGGTCCACTCTGACTTAACACCGACGATATAATCTAACGAAAAAATTTGCAAATTGACTAAAACCCACATATTATTTCTAAACTTAGCGAAATTTGCTTGATCGTTAAAAAATGTGACCAAAACTTCACGTTCTCACTTAGTTTCTCGAAAAACTGCTATTTTTGGATATATTACGATATCATTAGGGCTTTTGAAGTCTGTTGATATTGACTTTTTAAATTAATAAATAAACCCAGTTTTGTTCAATTTTTTTTATTAAAATTTAAAGTGTATTTTTACATGTAAACATAAGTTTATGGCTGGTATATTTTTTTTTTGTTCCGGCCAGCGAGCGTTTGGCACACACTATATTCGAACTCTTGTTTCACCGGTGGAGCAAAAATTCGTTCAAGATAATCAATTTTGAAAATGTTATAACTAAAAATGGGTAAATATAATGTACATAAGCATCATATATAAAGCCAAAACAATTCAAACATAAATCTGTTGTGACTGTTATATTTTTAAACTAAATGATTTCGGTAATCTCTGAACGAATTCGTGGAAAATGTTATATTGGCAGTTTTTCCTGTCACAAGGACACAAACCTATAATGATGGCAATTACAACCAAAGCATGTGATTGTTTCGGTTAAACTTGAGAATTAAATTCCACATGCGGCGAACATTTTATGGTTCTTCAGAATACATTTGACAACGAATGATTTTTCTTATAAAAGCAACAAAAAAAAAAAAAAACACAGTGTTTCGTAATACTTTTTTTGGTATTACAAACGTTTTTCTTTTTTCAAAAAATAACTCTCTACTACCAACAGATATTACAAACGTAAATGTATATGTATGTCAACGTATATTTTTAGAATAATTAGTGGATGTGAATAATAATTGTATTTATTATCAATCATAGGATTTTATGACTAATGATTAAAAATAATTACGGTTTATGATGCTTGATTGATGACCGATTGAATTTTCTTGATTAAAGATCAAACGAAGAAAGGATTAAAACAAATGATTAAATTAAAATGTGTAAATAGGATCACATTTGATGTATATTGTATACTTTGAGAAATTTATGCCTTTGTAATATTGGTATAATTTTGTATTAACTGAAATTGTACGCCAAGAACTTCAGACCACGAAAAGGCAATCGTTCTGTTCTATTTGGCGATTTGCTTGCGTTGACTCAGTATGGTCAAAAGATTACCTTTCAAGTGCGTAGCAGCCTTGAAAAGAAGATAAATAATATTTTTTGTAGGAGTGTTCAGTGACAAAGTACCTAGAGTTTTCTTGAATAATTCGGTGCTATTGTTATGCATTACGCTTTGCCAGAATCATATATTTTTTACCATTGGGCATACATACATAAATTAGGCCCGCGTGACAAGCGAATAATGCGAACTAACAACAACCTAGACCATGACGACTGGAATGAAGCAACAACGCTGCAAATGGGCAAATAATCACAATTTTATCTTCATTAGTGTCTTCTTTCCTTTTATAACATACTGTGTATATTCTGCACTTCACCTAATCTAATCCGCGCTGAGGAAATCACTTTGTGGAACATTCCATGACGACTCTTATACTTTCGTCTCAGAAGTAGACGAAAAAATAATGTCACATTCAGTCAGTCAAGAAATTACCTCGCAATAGCGAAGCTGAAATCTGATGTCCAGCAAAACGTGACGAGAATCGTTATGGTCACCATATGATGTGCTGTCGAGAACGTGCAAAAAAGAAAATCATCTTATTATAAACTTTCCTATCTATTCTTCCGTCTCCTCTCTTCACCATACCATTCCCATTCGGTTCGAAAATGCGACACCGTCTGATTTACACCTTTGGTGGTGTATTAAGTGTTCCTTTCATTTGCATAAGAATTTGATTATGTCAATAGAGTGAATTGTGCGAAACAAACAGTCGGTCTGGCGAATGGTTCGAGATAGGTCCGGGATACCTACAATATGCCAGTCATTGGGAATAAATACTGAATGAGCACTGGAAATTTCCGGATTTCTGTATTAGCATGCAAATTGATCATCATCAATGTTCATATCAATTTGTTTGCATATTGATGAGTTTTCGATTATGATATTTTTGAGTTTTTATCAATGAGCAAATCTTAGATTCTTGATACAAGTTTATCGTTATTTTCAAACCATTAATTTTCAAAGAGAGAAATACCCGCATATCAAAATAACATATATGTACAGATGTTTGATTGATTCATTGAAGTATAAGTAAGCTGATCATAACCGCATATCATCAATGTGTGCCAAAACACCAAGTCATTTTATCTTATTGCATTTTAAAGTTTAGATATAGTGTTAGTAAGAAGTGTGGCAAACTGGTTTGGTATTTTTGACTAATTTTTAGATCTAATAAAATTTAATCCATACAGTCGTGATCAACCTGATATTATTACCACGTTTCTTTAGATTATGCCTGTTGCTGAATATCAGAAACCTGGAAAAACGTAGCTTCGTACCCTCTCTCATTCTCTTGGATTACTATGTACCAATCCCCCTCGATTTTTTTCGTGGTAACATAAAAATTTGTACAAATTTGTTGAGTTCGTTTAAATAACAGAATTGCTGCAAAACATTAAAAGTGATTCCAAAAGCTGATTTGAAAAATGCCTACTATAAGGCGTTTTATGTGGTATTCTTGGAATATAACTATTCATTATATCTACAAATATTGATTAAGGTTAATTTTTTTTTGTTTTAATTAAAAACACGATAAGACGTATTCTTGCTAGGGTAATTTACGGCACACCAATGGAAACATTCAGATGATTCCTTTTTCTGTCAGCTTTCCCCTGACATGATTTCCGATTCCGATTTCGCCAGAGAAGTTATTAATTGAAAAAAATATGCCTCAAATGAGGCCGAACAGATTTACGATCAGCTCTTAAGGGTAAGGCTATCGAATTGAATGAGCCTGCCGCAGTGAATCAATTGTCACCCAACACGCAGCAATAAAGACATTGTCATCTCCTATACTTGTTGCAACAATTTTATTCCGCAACATGAGTTCGTCATCACTTGCACAGAATATGACAAAGATCGATCACCACGTGCACAGCGATTTTCTGGGCTTCGCATTGCAATTTTCGAGAATTTTCTCCGTGTTGGTAAACCTTGACACATTATCAAACAGCCTTCATTAAACAAGTTTGGGTTTGAGTTTAAAATAGCTGATGAATCGCGAGTTGAAAAAGTTGCATCAATGTTGTACTCTGTAATTGTCATGACAATTTTGCTTTTAATTGTGTCCTTATCCGCAACAGTTGCGACAAACGGTTATAAGCGTGCTTGTTTTGTTGTTTGTTTTTCGTCTATCGTGATGACAATTTTATTCACTGGCCTGCCGACAATAGTCACACTGGCATGAAATGTTCGAAGCGTTGTAAAAACGTTTCCAACAAGTTTTCAACAAGTCTGTCGGTGTGATTCGATAGAGTATTGAGCAGCGCATATATTTAAACAGACAGACAAGAAGAGTACGCTAATTCCCCTACTACTTTGGCAAATTTCCCTGCTGTATCGCTATAGGTATCACTTTTGATCATGTTTGACGTTCAAAAACGAAATAGGGATTTATTTTTTTTTATGCCGCGTCGCCATCAAACCAGATCGCGTCAGTGTGACTCGCAACGCGCCTCAACTTGCCGCTTTTTGAAATCATTTTTTAGGTGTGACGCTGTATTCTTACGATGTTTATGAACACAGCGCACTATTCAAATATTAGTCGCGGCGCTTAAAGATTAAGAAAAAATAAATTAGAAATACAAGTTTGTCTTCATTTCTACCGGATCCTAAAATTTCATTTTATGCGTCAATGTAGTTCAACTGTGTACTTACTTGTTTTCCTGTATTCAGTTGTATGGCATTGATAACTCGCACAACACCGAAAAGTGTTAAAAAAAGTGATTTAGTTTTCTTTTCTATGACAATGCGAAGGGAACAACGATGAAAAGAAATCGATCATCAGCTCTAATTAATCAATGCGGGTAAAAAAATATCATTTTAATCCAAATTTTCGGTACTGTGAAATGGGGCAAAGTTAATCTATTTGGTGCAATTTTATTCTATAAAATCTGGTAGAATACATCAATAATCGTGTGATTATATTAAAACTCTGTGCTATTTCCGAAAATCAAAAGTCAATATATTTTATTCTAGGTGCAGTTGATCAAATATTACGATAGGTTTCCAAAAACGATGCTACAGTCGTCTATCCACATCTCGAGATCGAGAAAAATAACATCAATTTAATGAAAACTAGGTTGAAAATCACTCCGTTATTAGGAATTTAATAAACAAACAAGCTTCATTTCGAATTTCCTAATTGTTCTGAGTTGCTGAAATCTGGTCCATTATTAAAGTCTCTTATCGACATATAGAGAGAAAATGGGGCACAAAAAATCAACAGGAATACATCGAGATGTGGAGATATCGAGATAAGGAGGATATCGAGATATGGAGAGAGAAATCGTATGCAGAATGAAGGGACCGAAGCAATCATCGATAAAGATGTAAAACATCGAGATGTGGAGAGTCGACTGCATATGCTTTTCACTCAAACTTAAATCAATAAATCTGAATTAACACACTTACGACTAGTTTACAAATGTTATATTTTTACTTGATATCACTTGGAGTTTTTGGTCACTTTTGCAATAAAAATAAGAATAATTGAAATTCTTTGAAATGCGGTTACAATACTGCCCATAACTGTATTTTTGTCAAACTCGACATTTTTGACAATTTCAAGTTAATACCATGGGGAGCCACCAAATGATAAGCACTTTCGATGCTTTCTATCTTACTTACTAACTTACTGAAATCTGTGCGATTGTTCTAGAAAACTCGGAAAAAATATTAAGTTGTTTTGCCACCGTAACTTTGCTATTTTACGTAAGTCTTGTAATGTACTAGCAATGAAATTTCTATCACACTTTTTTTCTGACAATTCACCCAATATGCGAAATGAACTGTACAAAATTTTGACCTCAAATAAGCATGTTTGAGTTCTTCGTATTTTTTCAAAATTTTAGTTTTTTCCCATACTGCCATGAAATGCACACTTGGTACTCCATTTACTCAATGCCTACTTTTGTCGAATGTTACAAATATGCAGTTATGGGCAGTATAGGTTTGTAGTAACTTTTGTTTTACCGTCTTCCAGACATCCAATCAATCATTTTTATTTATCTTCGGAAGGTCGGATGTCATGCTTAAATGTTCGTAAACATTTAAACAGTTTCGAGAATAGCTATGACGCTTGAAATCAACTATCATAGAAGATGTTAATTTCATCGCGACAAAATGATGCCTTTCCTTTTCGACCATTCTGCAAACCAGCTATGGAAAATTAATTTAACGTCCAATTCGATTAGGATTCATCCATCTATTTCGAATTGCCACTTCATTTTCCTGTTCACCGTCATCGAATGAAAAAAAAAAAAATATCAACCTTACTTCCATCCTGATTTACCCATCCCCTTTCTGCAGCATCAATCAAATCTTTACTCTCATTCGTTATGGAAGTGACTATGGCGCTATCACCCAGAGTGTAGGGCAAGGTGGTCCAAAACGTAACCCTTTTAGGTTTTACAAATATTTTCCTCTGAACACTTCCTCAGTGAATTTTTGACCTTGAGTTTCCAACGGCTTATTTGAATTCTCGGATGTCTATTTTGCTGAAACTTCTTTAAATGAGGTACCGATCTCAATGTCAAAGTTAAGGTTAACCACGATTATCACATACCCACTCAAATCTGCTCAAATTCAGTAAAAGAAGTCAAAAACAAACTTTTACCTTAGGGTATACTGAAAGCGTCATCAGTAAATTTCCCAATTATTACCTGTAGAACCTACAAAACGTTCAGTCAAGAACGAGGTTATTAGAATTCAAACTTGCATGTTTCAGCTTCATTTTTTATGCTACTCGTTCATTGCGGAACCGTAGGGAATCTTTGAAAAAACTTGGCGCAGTGCATTACAGTCTGTTTAAAAGCATGACCATATGGAGACAGGTACATTTTTATACAAGTTCCTCTACCCCACCTTGAACGCGAATCGGCGTGCAGAAAACTGGCGCGAAAAATCTCATCATAAATATATCTCTCCGCTCGGACGAGTGCGAAAAATTAAACCCTCGCGCGAGGCGTGGGTTGAGAAAATGTAGGTAGGTACCTACTGCATTTCCGTTCCATTCATCTTCGCAGTAGATATAACTCCGATATATTCGTGAAGGCTACGGAACCTACGTCGAACCCAACGCCAAATGGGCAACACAGGCACAATCAGGTTCACTTGTTGAATGGTGTAAGGCAGTAAATATGAGTAGGTGGGCTGTCTGGAATGGATGTTGGTATCCTTCAAGCCCGGCTAGTGGAAAAGCTTTCAAGTTTTCCCGTTTTCTTTGAATGTTGCATCTTATTCGCTAGAAAATGGTGATGTTCGCTCATGCTACAGGCAGGTATTTATGAGGGGTTTGCCCCCATTATGAAACATACTACAAATATTTATAACTAAGCTTTTAAGAACAATTAGAAACCGATTAAATAATAAAAAAAACTCGAGCTATATTCTTTCCATTATTGTGAATTTCACTCCAAATAAACTGCCGTGAATCGCAAGTCAGTTCCATCTGCAAAAAGTAGGCTTCAAGACAATGGGTTGTAAAGTTTCCAAACACACGAAAATTAAAAAAAAAACAGAGGACTGAATTATACATTTTTGCAATTTCACATCGTAATAGGCCGTTTTTACTCACGCCATTCTGACATGAAACGGATTGCCCTGCACTGAAGTATGCAGTGCCGTTATAGTCATTACGCAACTGTTTTCAGTTGCGTGATGGTTCATTACACAACACTTTTTCATTATGCAACAATTTCGTCACGTAATGAATCATAACACAACATTTTTTAAAACATGCAAAATAATTATGAACACACCCCGATTCCGGTCTAAACGTATTTACACTTGTTTTGTGTTCTACAACTCGATACTTCCCTAACTGACTGAACAATAAAAATTTAAATGACAAAGAAAATAGTGTCTTGAAGTTTAAAGTTTTAAATTTAAAAGTTTAAGCATTTATTATTCAATAGGTACTCATAATATGTTAGATTTATGATGTTTTTTTAAGAGCAATTTTGGACTGATTGATAATTAGAACTTCTCCCACAAAATTAACAAAAAATGTTATCGAGGAACTTATTTTTAGTTCATTTTATAGTATCGAAAAAGTTTTATGAAAAAGGCCCCCACGATAATATGGCCCCCGGGGTCCCACATTTCTAAATCCGGCCTTCCGCACAAGTTCAGTTTATAAAATAGATCGGTGCCTCTTTCACAGCTCTCAAATCGGAAAAATAATTCAAACATAATCCAGGCCAGTTGTTCTGTCAAGTGCTAGACCACTCCAAGGGATGCTGTTGTGAACGCGGTTGCAAAGAAAGCAGATGAAGTCAATTACGATATAATTAAAAAATCGGTTCCAATTTGTATTCGCTGCTGTGTTGTTGATTTCCAATTTAATCTTCATAGAAAAAAAGTTGAACTCCATCTTACTTGTAGGAAAACATTGCTACGTATTATTTTCTACTTGACACCCTCGCCGAGGGCATTCAGGACATTTTTAATGAGCACTAATTGAATAGGTCGTCCTTGGCTCACGGTGTAACATGATTTGATTTGATTTGCATGATTACAGACACAATTTCCTGTTTGCGATCCGGAATGGCCCATCAGTTACAGCGAGTGAGCTAAAATTCGCATGTTATGTCAACGTCCAACTCCACCGTCGGAAATCGTGGTCTGGTTTTGTTTCATTGCCAAAATACTTTGAAACATCAAAAGTAACACACAATTTTGCAATCTGTTGCGCATATTTCAATCGGTTCAGTATATGACGTGATGGCAGACAACATTGGTTTTAGAGGTTAAAGATGTGTATAATGGCCGTATATTAAACTGTTTGGTAGTTCAAATAACCAAATCGTTCATTCGACGCTCGACAGTGTCATTGAATTTTGCGTATATGGCTGACTTTTAAAATCTTACTAGTTCTTTGAAGTTTTCTACGGAACAAAATATACTAATCTACTGCTACTACAGAACAAAGTATGTATAAACGACAAGATATTCTCAATATCATAAGCATTAAACAATTTTCACAGAACTTTATTTTAATTTTTGTTTCGTGTTTCATTTTTTCTTTCAGTTGCTTATAGCATTTCTGCTGAAATCATCACAATTTCTTGATTTTCTTGACACTTGTTATATTTCAATATCTGATGCATACAAAGTTTAACGCTGTTACCAATAGGATTTAATGACATATTTTAAAAGCAATCGCGATTCTATCGTATGGAGACCTTGTTACATGACATAACCTAGAGCGCATAAACCCATCTGCGCTACGTTTTTCGAGTTTGTCCTATAATTTGTATCTATGGAATTCGGGTTTTTTGAAAAACAATCACCGTAAAATGGGGTGTTAAGGACACATGGGATTTAAAGGGATTGAACTTTTCTTTTAAGTTTGACAAGTTACAAAAACGTCGAAAGTTGATATATCAGTCATCTGAAATGCTTGATTTGTTCGGAGGATTGTGAGCTGCACTATGTGATAGGGGCTGCCTATCAATATGAATTGTTGTGAATTCTAAATATTTAAAAGGTTTCAAAACCGTTTTTGTTTGAATTTTATGGGCTCAATGCATTTATCAACAAAACTAAGAAATAATATTGAGAAAAATATGTGAGTAACTTAGAAGATAAGTATATTTAAATAAGATCAAAACACAACAAAAACTTTTGAAAGTTATATCTAAATATCAATTTTTAATAATTTTTATGAAAAAAGTTTGTTTTTGAAAATAAGTGGGGTGTTCAGAGATTATCTATTCTGTGTTTTCTAAATTACTAAACTTATTCGATTTCCGCCATAATTTATTTCAATATACTTTTGGCTTGTTCCGGCGAGTAAACTACATTCTAAAGGTTAAGGAGTCAATTTTGTTAGTCACTGAATATCTAAAACTGGAAAATAATGATAAGAATATATTAACGTGAATATTCGATTTTTCTTGATACTATTTTAAAAATTCGTTCGATCACATTGGTAAAATGTTTGGCAATAGGAATGATTCTTTTATTTGGAAATGGCTTTGAAGTAATTTATCTTTCAAAGCACTACATAGGCAGACAGTAAAAATATTTGGTCATATCTGAGCACTTTCGGACAAATTTCGTGGGTATTTGATGAGTGTTGTCGGGCTTTAAGCGCAATGTGTTATAGAGTTTGTGTTAGATTTCCGGTCCATTCTGGAATACTTTTCGTTAGAATTTTTCCGACCATGCCATTGATTTTGCATGCCAATACGTTGTTTAGTGTAGTGCCTTATCTACAGGGTATATTAGCCACTATACCTATTGAAAAAATCATGTTGAAATTATCTTTACATATGATAGGTTAATCACAAGGTTGCTCTGCACCGCTTGTAGGATTCGTGAACTGCAAATATATAGGTTATGCGTTATGATCCTGTTGCATATAAGTATAAACATCATTTCAAGACAATTATACGATGTACTGATAGAATTCAAATAGGATTAATAAATATGAAATATTTAGCAGTTCAAATAAAACGGTTTGCGTTAGAAAGAGTTTCAAATTGAATAATATTGATGTAATGTCAGTTTTAGATTGAACAAAACCTATGGAATTGAACGGAAACATTAAAATTATAGATCAAAAGGATGATATTTTATTGTTGGCAAAATATAGATTTATTTATGAAATTCAATTCCTTAACACCCCATTTTGCATTTCCGTCAAAAATCACACATTTTCGTGATTATATTAGAAATATGTCATAGGACCGTCATCATTGGTATTCGCTTTTGTTGAACACGACGGGAGAATTGTAGGCTTTCTTTTGTTCACTCATTGACATATAAGAAGTTGCTCGAAATTTGAGTTGATTTTTTTTTTCACCCATAACACCCCATTTTACGGCATCTGTTCAGTATTTGTTTAGTAATTACACAGTTAAAAATAATGAAGATTACACGTCATGTAAACTACATTTATGCGATGTAAACATGAAGTCATGTAAATTTGATTCTGAAATCATGTAAAAATGTATGATATGTCACGTAGCCTCACAGAATCCTGCTGGATTACATGACATGGAATTGAAGTTTACATGACATATCATGTAAATATCCATGATATGCCACGCTCCATTTATGTGCATTATATGTCACAGAAGTTTACATGTTTCGTTCGAACTGTGTAAATAAGTAAACATTTAGTAGTAAATTAATAAAAAATAAGTTTTAGTAAATTAATAAGGCAATAAATTATTAGTTAAAAATTAGTAAATAAAAGTAGTTAATAAAAAAGTCAATATGCTTAATAGTTTATTAAATTACAGTATTTTGTCCATATGATTCAGATACAATCCTTTCCTATACAAAAACGTTCGCGTATTGGTTTTTTTACTGTCTCTTTTAGTACTTTTAGCTTTTTACAGATTACAAAATGTAAATGTAATGCAAATTAATGTTACAAAATATGAATGACTTTTGGTGTGTTTGAAAAAATGAAGAAATAGCAATCTTTCCTTCCAGCACATGTGTACAAATCATTTATCAATATTCAAATGAGCAATATGGCTTATTTACACAAATAAATTAAATTTCATAGAAGGGGTGTTCCTGCTTCGTACAAAAACACTGATAAGTAAATAGCTGTTTAAATTTGTTGTATTTAATAAAACTTAAATACCAAACAAACATTCAATGCTGACACTGTATACTTTTGCGGAATTGCCATACAGCAATGCTTATAGTTCGAACCACTGCTTCCATGAATTTAATAAACAGATGAGGTCAGATTTGCTTCGTCTCGTTTGCGTGCTATACTAATTGATCGCCGCAACCAATGTTCCGTCTTACGAACGGTGACCATAACTTTAGAATGCGCGGACGGAAGTTCACACCATCCAATCAATTGGTATGCCTACATACTAGAATGCAATCGACACGAGTGCCGACCAGTCAAACAAGACGATAATGAACAAATTGATTACAGAATGACAACCGGCGGCCGACACTGCGGACGATAGGGAATAAGTGTCAAGTTCACTGTGTGTAACCGTACCTATTAAATGATCTCATAGTATAGGGAAAGTGTACCAATTATGGCAATAGTGCTTACTGCTAAAATAAACAAAACCTTTCTAATTGTGGAGACATTCCAATAATTACGCATGGTGAATTAGGGAACCACTACGGCCATAACTGGTACACCTACCCTAGTGTTATTCATGATATGTAGATAATGTGTACTCGTTCTTTCCACCGGATCAATCTGGATCGTCGGAAGTCGCTTATAGTGCAGACAAAATAAAACCGTAACGGTCTAGTTACGCGAATTTACGAGCAAGCACACGTGTTGTGCTCCGCATTGTTCTCGGGTTCCACATCCGTGCCAATTTTTGTATGGATACCTGATTCTATCTCACGTTTTACACATTATGAAAGTAGAAAAGTAATGTGAATTTGTTTGCCGAGCAAAAGATGTGTAGATTGGTTTAATAGGAGCCCCAATATCCACAGCAGTAAACGGGTAGCTATTCAGGTCGTGGGTTCGAATCTCGTTTGTCGAGGATTTTTTTTTTTCCTAAAAGACATGTTCTCCTCTTAGCAGTACATATCGTATCTTCGTGCCTGCTTTACGATATACAAGTGAAAAAATGGTCAATTGGTCTAACTAACATGGTACTAACATTAAAATTCTGATAGATAATTCCATCGACTCATTCACAAAAGCTTCATGCTAAAAATGCGACTAGTACAATAACAGTTGATACAGTCAGTGATTCTTCTGAGACTCCCCTATTGACTTTGTTCTGGTTACGCTTGTAGAACCTAAGGCCTATATTCGATAGAGATCCAAGTTCATCTGCAAAAATTATATACTATACCGTTTACTCACATGAATGATTGAGGGGCCTTTGGAGTATTTGGAAGCTAACTTTAAATCATTTATAACGGCCTATATTCAATGGAGTCCTTGGAGGACCAAAAACATCCGTACAAACTAACAAAATATTCCGATGACTTAAATGAATGGTTAAGAGACTGTACCATATTAAAAAGCTATCGATAGGCCATTGATCACGCTTGTAGATCCTAAGACCTATTTTCGATGAAATCCTTGGAGGACCTACGATATCTGTACAAATTATACCAATACTCATGTTACTGCTATGAATAGATAAGGGCCTGTACCATATCAAAAAAGCTTCTATTTCGATAATACTAATGATATTAAAAGAGCATAATTTTTCTAAATCTATATAAATAAAAATGGAGTGGTGTTTGTATGTCACGAAATGGCTTGCGAACGGGCCACCAGATTTTGATAATTCTTTTACTAAAGTGTTCGTGAAGTGTTCCGACGTGTTTGTGTGTATGAAAAGTTCAGAATACTCACCGGGAAAGGCGAAAAAACGAAAATGAACGGAACTATAATTTTGTATGGGACGTTTCATGGCGTTTTTCAACAGCCTACACGCAAAAAACTTGAGCGGTAAAAACTACCATTGAGCGCTCGCAGCGGCAATTTTCAGCAGGCCAGAAATGCGCTTAATTTTACCATGTCTGTAGTCGAAATCAGATTGGTGTAAATTATGTCTGTCAAATGTACCAATAATGTGGTGGGATGTACCGTAAACATAGTAAATTGGTCCGAAATTCCATGGTAGTTTCAAGAATGGGCATAGTCAGCTAAAATAGTAATTTTAATCACAGAATTTTTTTTCCGTGTACTTGATGGCATGACGAAGTTTGCCTAGACCACTAGTAATAAATAATAATTAATTTCATACAAGCAGACTCGTTTTACGAACTAAGCTTCCTCGTTCTACGCACCCCCGATCTAGTTCGTAAATTGAGGTTACAGTGTATTCCGAACACTCGACTTGAAACAGTGATTTTTCAATCTGCACATGATGATCAATTCTTGTATAATTCATTCGTCACTGTTGGGATATGAGTCATGTTCGGAATTTGAGACAAAACGATATCTTGGGCAGAATCATTTGTTTCATCGAATCATCGTTTTGGTAACTTAATAAGTACAACAAGGGATCTACTTCATGTAACTGCTTGCTGGAATCAATCTGATGGCGTAATTAACAATCTTTTGATGTGTAAGCAAAGGTCTATAGATATTTTTAAATTAATTTAGTCCTGTCCGACCTGTACCATGAACAAAAATTGTTTTCATAATCTTCCAAATTGTCATTCGAAACTCACGTAGATTCAATGACATATATTCTATGTAGTATTGCGCATTTCTTTCACCACTGGACTATCGCAGAAGTTTTTACAAGTGCGGAAACACTAATAAAAGTGCGCGATTGCAGCAAATCGAGTCGATGTCTTCAGCGGGCTTATTTTTCGCAATCCAAAGAATAAGTGCTCTGAAGACACTAACATGATTCGATGCAATCCCGCACTTTTATTCGCATTTTCGCACTTATGAACCCGCACTTCGCAGTCCAGTAGTGAAAGAAATACACAATAATTGGATAATAAAAGAACACCCGTTCAACTCACCAATAGGGTCCTAAAATTTCTAATTAAATATTGTTTTTATTCAATTACACGAAAAAGCATGTTTTTGCCACTACTTTAGCATTTTTTTTCGCTCATTTAATGGCTACATCATATTTAAACTTTAATTTAAAAATGTTTCTGGCCTGAACTTAAGCGTTTGGTAAAAAATTGAAACAGCACTTTAGGAGTGAACTCTAGTGGAATTAAATGGTATAGCACTAATTTCGGTTTTTTCATCTACTTATAGGTATTCTACTAAACAGCTCGAAGATTTATTATTACGCACGATCAAATGTCATGTATTTTACGAAGTAATTGGAAAAGTAACGTCCGTCGATCTCAACAAATTATCAGGCTTAATAGCAAGAATCTACTTGATGTAAAATGCTATCAAAAATAGCAAACAATCTCGTATTACACTAGTAGATTTTAGTACCTAAGATTCCAGAAGTTTTCGGGTGATCAAGAACTTATGTTGTATTCATCAATATTCTCAGTTAAGCTCTTCAAACTTTTCTGAGCATGTGCTGAATTCAAAATTCTTCAACAAATAACAAATTGCGCTCAAAGATTTCGAAACTTTTAGATATATCAGGAATTTCTTGGGTGACTCAAATTATCCACGAGCATTTTTTTTTCGATGTATTCTATCTATGAAGTTAACTTGGTTGGTACTGCACTAATAAACCTCCAATATTTCAATTATTATGAAAATGTTTTCAAAGGTTCATAGACCTCACTTAAATATCTAAAGAGCACATTCCAGTTTGGGGCAGTTATGAGCAAGATTATGTATTACAATTTCTTAGAACATGAAAGATACTTATCATCCACTCTTTGTACGTATACCTCTGTACATCAATAACTATGAAAATACTAATGATATAAGAAATTGTTTACCCGTTGCCGCTACATTACAATTACGCCCACTTCCTTTACAAACAACAGGTGCCCGTTTCGTACTCCTACATCCTTCACTCACAACAGCAAATCTAGCTATAACTTGTATTAAGTGTCTCATGAAAAAATAGGTCACTATCCGCCGTCTGCCGAAATAGCGAAGAAAGGAAAAACAACGCGCCGTGGATGATAGTCGAAGAATGGCAATAAACTCGAAACTCGGTTCGGAAGATGTGCGGGCAGTAGCATGATGATATATTTTCATCGCAACGCGACGAGGTGAAGTGACAATTTTGGTCATCAGAGCTTGATGAATGAGTTTTCATTCTCTCGACTGATGAACCGCGTGCTCTGAAGTGGCAAGGGTGTCTGTTAACCTCGGCAAGTACCGAAAGCGCTTCGAGCGACGTGAGTTTTGTCAAGTCCAGCACTCGTGAGACTTGGTGTAGCCATGTTATTTGAAGCAATTTTCGATATAAATAGCGAAAAATTTTGTTGTGGGGGGAAATGGACAAGGGTGACAACCTTTTTGCGGCAAACTTATCTCTATGACACTCCCCTGATCATTTTACACCCATCTCTCCTATGTGCGGTGCACTCTGATCATCTATGAAGAAGCTATCTTAAAATTTGGCCATTGTCTGGCGGCTTGAGAGGGCATTGATTCGTTTGAAAGGCATGTTTGTAGACAATTTTTATGTGCTTTTCAAAAATTAATCGAGTTGAAACATCTGAAAGCATTGTTCAACCAATCTGTGTGGTGCTCAGTAAAATCGTTAAATGAGTGCCCCATCTATTTTCTGAACACTTCGAATATTTTTTTTTCTTCAATTTATCAAAATTTTCAATTCGATCCCGACAAAGAAAAAACAATTTGGGATCTCTCTAATATATTATTTATCTTCTTTTAGACTTTACGTCTCAACTGTGACCTGCTGCTCAGTTAAGTGTTGTATGAGCACTTCTACAATTATTAACTAAGTGCTTTATTTGCCAATAGACCGTTTTTGCATGTGTATATTGTTGGCAAGCACGAAGATATTCTATGCCCTGAGAAGTCGAGGTAATATTCGTCATAAAGCATGGCGTCGTTAACATTAACTTTGAGATCGAGAGATGTCACAAAACGATACATTGTTAAAAATGTTCAATCACGATGTCTGCCTTGGTAGAATCCGACACATTTGAAACAACCGAGTACCGCCTCTATGTGTCCGCAGTACTTAAACCCAGCGTTGCCGCAATGAGATTTCTGAATGATAGTTAAAATCTGGATGACAGGTACCGTAGGATTGCAAGGAATGGCAAGGTGATCCAGGTTGTTTGTCAGTTTTCTTTTAAGGTGTTATAAAACAATATGCAAATGCTTGTAATTTATGATATATCTTTTTGCAGGCATATACAATGAAGTTCAAAATACTTTGTTTTATTTGTTTGGTTATTAAATATTGCCCAGACATGTTGAGCCCGGGCCACTAAATAAGTTTTCACAGTGTGCACCTTGTTCTATGAAATTGCATCATAAATGAAACCTTCATTATTCGAGATGGCTTTGAAATTATTTTATGATGTAATATTCATTCGATGTACCAATCATGGGATATGTAAATGAAAATGATGTATGACGCAAAACAGATAATAACACATTCTCTCACATTTTATTTATCTTTCAAGAATAGTTTTATGTATCCCCACACATCATATATGTAAATGCATTTTAGCATTGTTTATTACAGCAATTTTAACGAAGGTTATTCTCGTAAAATAACTTGATTTCAATTCAATTACTGGAATAGATATATACATCGATAGTAATATTGATGTTAATGTTTCTTCGCATACAAAACTTGGTATTGGCCATGCTCTCCAAACATTCACAAACCCATTGTTGAAGCATGGAGCATTGCAATACTAAAATGTGAGGTGAATTTTGAATCCGTGATTACATACAATGATCTTAAGCTTTTAATCCTTCTTAAAAACGTAAGAAGGCAATTTCAAATCACTCGCGATTCTGCTAAGAAAACTGTATGGCAGGATCTTTAAAAATTGAAAAAATGTTTTTCTCATTTAAGAAACATTAATTTTGAAAATGAAATTTCTCAATTGGACCATGGCCCTTTCGGAAAATATCTGAAAATTAGAAAAAAATAATCAAAGGTCGATTCTGGTATTGAAAGCAGTAAACAAACTATTAATAATAGAGAACAAGTTTAAAAACTTGCTATGCAGTTTGAGAGAGCGCGCACAATTGTAATTTGGGACACATTTCAGGACTTTGAAAGCATTTTCAAGAAAACGTTTTCGACAATTCCTGGGGAACTGATTCGGGAGAAGTGAGAACTATTATTAAAAGATTCAAAAAGCCCCTGGCGATGATAGAATTTATTACATCCTTCAAGAAACTTCCAGATAGTAGTTTATCATTCTTGGTTGATATATTTAAAATAATGTTTGCAACCACTACCGTAAAACTAAACATTACATAAACTTTGCAATTGGATTAAATGGACAAATTGAAGTGAAGTTAGCAAAAAAGTTAATGTCGGTCACAATAATCACAATTTTCATAAATTTCGTAATTTTACCAGAATTGTATTAATTTTATTTATTTGTTATTTTGTCTTATTTCGCGGCATTTGTGATATTTGTGAATTTCAATCTTCGCTACGGAAAAGATTTATTCTTTTTGTAATCGAGTCAAAAAAAAAAATTCAAGAATCCTATCAAACAAACTTACAACGAATGTCCTTTGTGATTCTTCCACGAACTGTTCAGGTATTCAACCATGTGCTTTGAAGAGATTTGTCTGGGAATTCCTGCGGGAATTTCTTTAAAAATTATGTTCGTACTTTTCAGTGTTTTCTCCAAGAACTCCTTTACCAGTTTTCACTGAATTCATTCTGGGATTTCAACGGAAAATCATTCCCAGACTTTCTGATCACCAGAAAATTTCTCTATCAAATCTAAAAAAATACCACTTGAAGAATTTCGCCAGATAATGCACTAGAAACTCTTTTAATAATTTCTCCTGGAGTGTCCTCTACGTACCTATTAGAGATGGTACACAAATTATGTCACGGTAAATTTCAACTTTTTGGACCCCCCCCCCCTCTTTGTCACACTTTTTGTGTGAGTCTTCTTAAATTTTTGTAAGGCTCGTCACGCTTGGCTAGAGCCGCTCCCCCACCCCCTTTGGCGTGACATAATTTGTGCATGACCCCTTACATATAAATTCTAATTGTAAGTCTAAAGTAACCTCCAGTTGTTTATTGAACATTTGTTTAGGATTTTCAGGAAAAACTGAGATTTTTTTCAAAAAAAATAGTACAAAAAATTCGATGACTCTCACCAAAAATGTCTTCAAGATCACCAATCAAGGATTCATTTCAAGAATTCTCCAGAGAGTTCATCAACGTTTCTTCCCACTTTGCTTTCGAAGTTCTTCCCATATTTCACTACAGGATTGTTAAAAAAACGCTGCAAAAATTATCTGGACTTTTTGCAAAACAATCAAATGATTCTTCCAGGTGTTACTCTAAGAATTCCTCGTAATATATCACAAGAGTTTCATGAGCAATTGTAAAGAATTAAATTGGGAAAATCTAAAGGTAAATTTGCAGGATAGTTAAAACCTCTCTAATAAATTTACAAATAAAATAAATTTCTCAAGATGTAGCATCAGAATATTTTTCTGAATTCTGCAATCTATCCTTCCTTTACTTCTGATTTTCTAGAATTCTGCCAGCAAGCCTCTAGAAATTCCGCTCTAGTGGAATCATCCAATAGTTGATACAATTATTTCCAAAGTATTTTAAGGAAGATCAATATACAATTTTCTGGGGTTTTCATCAAAAAATTCCTCTGAGGATTCGCAGGCATCCGGGATTGAAGCGAAATTTCTAGAAAAAGTAAACATAGAAGAATGTTTGACGCATTTTTTATGTATTTTGGAAACATTTGTTCAGGACTTTTGATGAACTTTGCGAGACAGCATCCATTTATTACGTAACGCTAAAATTGGAAATTTTTGACCCCCTCCCCACTATGGGCCAGAAATCAAAATTTCGCGACAAAAATCCAAAAACCTTTTTTCAAGAAAATGAATTATGGAAATGAATTTCTCATTATTTAGAACATGTGTGATTATATACCAACATTATTTTTTGATTTATTACATTATTTCATTGCAATTCATGAAGTTCAATTTTAATTAAACTGAAAAACTTGAATTTCAGCCTATACTAAGAAAATTTGGTTTGTGGAGAAAAATTATTGCGTGTACGTTTTTGGAAGGCAAACTAAGTGTATTTTACATGTTTGATATATAAATAACGTAAATTTTAAATTTCACCTTGTATTTTACAATGTACCCCTAATATTTACTATTTTTTTACTATTTCGACTTAAAAATTAAAGTATGCCACCGTATTCGATTTGCAACCAGTTTGGGGTGGAAGCCTAGACTACACTCTTTCATGTGCTACCGAGAGTTTTTGCATATATTTGCGGATGGCCGAGATAGACTGGTTTAAGTATATACGATAATTCAGTTATATTTTTGACGTTATATTTTCAACTTCGCTGCTAGCTGACATTCAGAAATCTGGGTAGAATCCTTTGAGAAAATATATAAAACTTTAATTTGTCCAATTTTCTTTCGAGGTCAAGTTATATATGTGATGATAAGGCTATAGCAGAGGAACCTGTTAGAGGCTCCCACTATAACAATTTATGTGACGTTTGTGGACAACCTCCAGTTAAAGATAACAGACTTTTGAAAATTGGCATTAAGAAGAAATATTCTAAAACGAGTCATACCAATCATGCTGAGTATTTTTTAATCAGGATTGAATCATTGGAATAACATTAGACAAAAATTTTAAAGATCAAGAAGAAACATCTGAAACCAGCCCGATTTTAAATTTGATGGTCCACTAAGTTTTTTTTGTCTTTATTTTAGTGTTTTATTACTTAGAATGAATTTATATTTTTCAAAAGATTATAAAAAAGCAACCATATGTACTATATACCACGTTAAAATATCAGAAAAAGACAGTTTGATAAATCAAAAACAATAAAAATAGAAGATATCATTAATTGTTCAGGCTAAAGGCTATCAATGAAGAAAATAAAAAAAAACTGTTCGTATCCGTATCCTATTGAATTGCTGCAAGAAATATTGGCAACTTCAGCGTGATGTTATCGAGAAAATATAAGTGGTTTAAGTATATGAACTATTAAATTGAGCATAAATGAATCATCAATTTTCGTTGAAAGCAAAAGAGACACTACGAATTCTGCTTGATTTATTTCAAATAAAATCAATATTATTCGAGATCTTGACATATATTGATGATTCTCATATAATAATTTCCTGCATGTATAAGTATAATGGCGTCCGAAATCTGATGTGTACCGGATCCAGATGTTTCAACACATCCATTACAGCTAAAATATTTCTAATTATAATATTTGAAAGTTAATTTGATTGAAACACTTCAAACTATGTGAAATTCTTATCATTTAAACAGCAAAGCATCTACAAATATGCAATTCATATTAACTTATAACATTTCGGACAATTGTTCTATTATTTTATGTTGACTTCATACCTTGATGTACAGCGAAAACAAGGCTTTATAAAATTTTAATAGTAAACGATTAATTAAATGCAAATATTCTGTATATATGTTTAATAAATAGTTGTTCATGCATTACAAATAACTATGACTTCATGATCACATTTTTCAGGCATTTTAAATTATTCTAAGCAATTTTATAGTGTATCTTCACAATACTTTAAAATATATGAATGATATCTTTGAAAATGTACAATGTATTTTGTAATATGAAATATAAGGGAATTTCAGTTAATAATGCCTTAATTAACATATTTTTCTAAAGACTCATAATCCTTACAAATATTCTCAAATCAACTCAAAATGAATCTTAGTCGTCCCAAATACGACTTTTCCATGTTTTTATAAGTTTGTATTATTTTTAGGTTGATTTTTGTACATTTTGAAGATGTTTGGAATTTTGTCGCGAAATTTTGATTTCTGGCCCATAGTGCTCGCCCCCTCCGTAACGCTTTTTGTATGAAAATTTTTAAATTTTTGTATGAGCCGTAACGCTTGAGCCTACTCCTCCCCCTCCCCCTATAGCGTTACGTAATTTGTGGATGCCGCCCGAAAGAATTTGTAATAATTTTTTTTGAAAAACTATTTAAAGGGATTCGCAGAAGAATTTCTAGTAGAACATTCAGCGAAATATCTCAGTATTTGATTTGACAGAATCAATGATTTTTTTTGAGTAATTGAGAGAAAAATCTGAACATGTGAAAGTAACATATTTTAGGTAAATCCGGGAACATATTCCGGAATAAATTTGCTAATAAAAAGTAGACATACAAGGTATGGATGTCAACAAGCGAATTCCTCACTATGAAAATAGGAACAAATCCCACAATTTATTTGACTTATTTACAAGAGATTTTCAAAAGTTCCGAAGCCACCCTTCAATATTCTTTAAGGGATTTGATTATACTCAAATTCTATAAAGAATATTGAAATTATTTAAAAAAAAAATGCAACAAATGTGTTGAAAAATATTCAAATAAAATTTTATAACATAATAAGTTTTCTTGGAAAAAAAACATGGTTTAGGCGATAGTTTTGTAACATTTTTTCAAACCAGCTTAAATATCTGCCATTCATCTAAAGAAAAGTTAGATATACCAAAACTCCTTGAAAGTTATGCCTTATTTTTCGACAAAAAAATTGGCTATGTATTGTCTTAGAAATCTTTTAGCAATACTGTTTTTTTTTTTCAATTTTTTTGGGCATTATACGAGTTGGAGTTGATGTATGGATTTCTTTAGTGCAGGCTTTGGGAAATTTAACGATCATTGACACATGAGTCAAAATTTAAAGCCATATATCCGCCTGCATTCACACAACACGCATGAAATTTATCGTTCGTGGAAGATAATGAGCCACGAAAGGAAAATAAGACAGACATACACCACCCACCGTTGTGTGTCACCACATGTTGCATTCGCTGACACACTCTCATTCTGTTCAATAAACAAAAGCGACTATTTTCCATTTTCTGAGCTATGTTTGCAACCACAGTGTTGTTCGATGATCAATTAGATTATAATTAAGTTGTTTAAGGCTGTATTACCAGAAAATATGGAAGGTGTTATTAATTCTACGTGAAACATAAATTATCCGAATGGCTCGACACCGTTGTAGTATGTGAGAGTTACTGCTCTTGAACGCTCTCTCACCACGTACCAAACGAGAGAGCGAATATAAACATTCAATGGGCTCTCCGATTGCATTGTGCCAGGAACTGTTATGGTTCGTGAACTGTTACACTCTCTGAATATGGTTCGATCGGCTTATTCGGATCGAAATCGACACACTGCTTTAGTGAATTCTTATTATCGGAAACCTCGAGCAGGGCATCCTCCAAAGAAATTATAAATCAGAAAAGGGAAAAGGTCCTGGACCGACCGGAAATCTAACCTAGACACCTTCAGCATGGCTTTGCTTTGTAGCCGCGGACTATAACCACTCGGCTAAGGAAGGATTTTTAATTTGTATAGAGTGAAAAAATGCTGAAAATCTTCAAAGCCGTTTTTCTCCAAAGTTCCTTTTGATTCTATTAAGAACAATTTTCCAGTTTGTATCTGGTTACCGCATTCTCTGAAAATAAAAACAAACTATTTACAGTACTCGCAGGAATTAAATACACAAGGCCATTAAACCTAAAAATTGAACTGCATATTGGAAAACACTTTAAATTTGATTTGTAAATGAATCATTAAATTCTATGCAAAAGCATCTAAGTTCAACAAAGTTTTGCATTTCATTTAAGTGAACAAATTTGCAAAGCATGCCTTTTTCTGAATATTCATATTTCAAAAATATTTCAATTCGAACATTTTGGCATTTTTCTCAAAACAGTATTTTTTAATAGCTTCCAAACTCTAGAATAGAATTTTATTAATTTCTCATAAATCTAATTTCAAGTTATTTATGAGATTTAGTTCGAATTTCAGGTCAATCGGTTCGTTATATACTGTTATACTGTTAAACACTTACATGACGCGACACGAGACTGGACACAACACTTATTGTTCTTACAAACATATAAAGGATTTAATCATTTACCTTTTTCGTCGACCGGTTTCGGGCTCGATGTTGCTCATCAACAGGACGCATGTCCAATTGATTACATAGAAGAGAACAAAACAGCTTCGTAATTTCTCCAGTACACGTCAGAAAGAGATAAAACTATTTGAATTTCAGTTTCGTCAAATGAAAAAGCGGTGAATATATCGGGGCATCGTCTTCATTCGTCAATGGTTGTTCGGTATTGGAGACGAACATAGATTACCAAGCATTTAAATGGGAAACTTTTCGGACGCTGTTTTTAACCTTCGCCTTGCCCTAGTCTATATTGTGTTTGAGTTCAACAGAGTGTACTGCCACACTAAACTCATGGACTCGTTTGTTTTCCACAGCTTTTCGGTGTTGCCTCAAACGGATGCATACCTACAGGTTTGTAGCATAGCAAATAAAAAAGCCTTCATACCCGATCTGGTTCAGTGACGCACCGGAATTACTCCGGCTTCAGGGACATTCCCGAGTTCCTCTGGTTACTTTTAGAAGCGAGAAATGTGTACGAGTATGCGGGTTAAGTATCTAATGCTCATGCTAGATAAAAAAAATAACTTTTAAAAAACACATTGAGGGCATTTAACTCAAATCTATCATATAATATATATATATATATATATATATATATATATATATATATATATATATATATATATATATATATATATATATATATATATATATATGACATATAAAATTTCTGTAACCACTTATTTACAGAAAATCAAAATTTTGTCTTAAGAACAAACTTTTGATCATCAAACGAATTTTCAGGCCGGCCATGTTGTATGCTGTATCAATATAGACTAGCTGTTGTAATACCAGGAAGAAAGCTCTTTGGAGGATTCAAAATAAAATGTTCAAATATATGTACTAATAAATTACTTAATATATCCAATGTTGAAAATTGAAATCTTCTCTTGCCACGACAAAACACTGTATGTCTACGAGCGACATAAGCGGCACGGAGTGATCCAGCCACTCTGCCTGGTTCAGGTACTCCACCGGCTACCAAGCGGATTGAGTGCCGTAGCTGGTGATGGTGAACCGGTTCAATGGGGAGCTCACCACTACGGTAGCATCTAAGGAGAGGGAGAGAGGTTCACTTGGCCATGGCGGAGATGGTTGAAAGCGAAAGTGATCGCCATGTATATACACTGAAACTAGCGTTGCAGTAATGAGAACCATGAACGTGTTTTTAAATTTACTATTCCAACCACGATTGAGCTATCATGAACGCTTTTTATTTGCGTTTTGTTCCCTCTCAATCCAACCGCGTCGATGGCCGAGCGGCTTGCGTTCGCGCTTGACAATCGCCAGATCCTCGGTTCGATTCTGGTCTGCTGCAAGTTTTTAACCATGATATAGTAATTTTTACTATACAAATGGTGCCATGGTAAAATTGAATGCACAAAATATTCTAAATAAATGCGAATTTAGTCTGCACAAATCAAGTGGCGTTGTGTATTTAATTTAACCCTATGATATAGTATTTTCAACCGCAACGCTGTTCTCAGTGTAGTGAAATGTAGGTCAGTAGGGCAGGTCAGTGTCGAAACCAACCACTGTCGCGATCGGTCGACCGGGGGCGAACCCCGTAACATAGCTTGCTGTAGATTTTGTTCAATGTCTAGTTTAATAAGTTTAAATAAATTGTATAGTGTAGTTGAATAAAGCTAATGTAGTGTATTTAATGTAAAGCAATGTGTTAAATAAACGGTAGTTTGTGACTATTGCTTGTGGTGTGCTGCATGTAATTTCTGACCGGATTGGTCGTTGGATGACGGGTGCCAGAAAAGGACAATCCAACCAAGGAAGTGGGTTCATCGTAGTAGAGAGAACCGAGAGCGGTCAGGGTGGTCCCTGACATAAGTTGGTCCTTCGAGCCGGATCCTCTACACCCTGTGGACCACGGATATCGAACGATTTGAATATCGGTTTGCGCCATTGCGCTAAGCAACGACCTACACAAAGGTCATAAGGAAGCCATCGCAATCTGGAGACCTTGTCTAAAGGATTCTCGCCATTTCGTGATTGAATCAAATGATCCTGTCGCCATCGCCGAGGTAGTGAAAGGATCGCCTTTGCCGCCAAATACATTCGCCATCATCGTCTAACGAAATCACCGCCGAGTGAGAAGTTTTCGCCATCGCGCATCAGCATCGAGTTACATTACCATCAGCAGCACCATCGCAACAGCTATCAAATAACGCCTTGGATAATCGGAAGGATTGTAGGACAACCAGAGCGTTGTTCTACTACCGGTCAGGTAGGTTAGAACGAGTATATGTCCACCGAAGCGTTTGGTTTTCACCACTAACACCCACCCTACGATTTCTGTGCTTTGCTGGTGAACCAAATCGTCGATCGCTGACGGCATCGGAGTGGTGTATCAGCTCATGGAGAGCTTGATTTCGGGCACCTTCCCTGCCGGTCGAAGCTTATCCAGCCTCTGAGAGGACATCCTGTGGTCGTCCAGCGACCACGAAGGCGATTTGAGCAACTACACGACCAGACGAAGACGACAACTGCAACGTTCGGACTTGGGCATCGCTCGACGGTCATCGTGGCCAGGTAAATGCAATTTTACAGTATATGCCCAGCCGAAGCTGGACTCCTTTTGATTCTACACTGAATAAATTATTCGTTGGTGCACAATTTGGACTGCCTGAGCTCAAACTCATTCAACAAACGCAAGCCCTGGGGTTTTGGTTTCAATTTGCTGTCTTTTCGATCCGCGCGACGTTCAGCGACATCTAAAGTTCTCCAGGTGAGACATAAGTATATGCCCTGCCGAAGCAGGCATTTTTGCGATACTACATTTGCAATTTCCTCCATCGCTGCATTGGACTGATCAATCTACTCGTTGGCTACCGTACCTTGATGCGACGTTGAGACCTGGTTGCTGAAAATATTGAAACGTTAAGTGATTTGAACTTGGCTGTTGGTGCAGTCTGTCGTTTTACAGGTAAAGCGAACAGTATATGTTCAGCCGAAGCTCAAATTTAGATTATTACACCTGGCTTTCCATTTCCTCGTTATTCACTGGCTCCAATTCAACTTGAGGCTGATTGAACAACCGATTGGAACCGAGTCTGCCGATTGAGAGACTGCGCGTATTTGGATTTATCACTTTGGCTTCGGTGGTACCACTGTTTCTTCTCCTGGGTGAGTTTGAACAGTATATGTTCAGCCGGAGTAGATAATTTGCATACTACATCGCCGATTATCTTCAATTCTCGGATTTCCAACGTTCATCATCACTGTGACGGGAGTGACGCTGCTCAAGTACCGACTTTTCATTGGTTCATCGGTTTTGTGACCAGATTCCACCATCCGCTACGATGTTAACGAGAACCACAAGGTCGGGCGATTCCCTGAAGGCTCTGAATTCTAAACTTAAGGGTCTTAAGGCATCGTTAAACAACATTAGCCAGTTTGTAAAGAATTTTAAGGAAACTACTACAGCTAGTCAGGTCAATGTACGCCTCGATCGATTAGATTTGTTGTGGCAGCAGATTAGCGAAACTGTGTGGGAAATTCAAGCCCACGACGATTACGAGGAACAGGAAGGGTTCGAAAAGGAGCAGCTGTGGTACGAGAATTGCTTCTATGACGCGAAATCCTTTCTGACGGAGAAGGCCCAGGAATTCCAAGATGAATCTGCTTCAAATCATTCTTCGCGGAGTGCTGGTGGCAGCCACAGCTCAATGGAACGTGTACGTCTGCCACAAATCAAGCTCCAGACCTTCGACGGGAACATCGATGATTGGCTTAGTTTCAGGGACTTGTACACATCCCTGATTCACCAAAAGCCTGATCTACCGGAAGTGGAAAAGTTCCACTACCTTAAGGGATGCTTAGCAGGTGAAGCTAAGGCGCTAGTGGATCCGCTAAAGATCACTGGTGACAACTACAAAATTGCTTGGGAATTGCTGCTAAAGCGATTCAACAACAGCAAGCTACTGAAGAGGAAGCAAGTGCAAGCACTAGTGAAGCTGCCCACGCTCACCAGAGAATCAGTCACGGATCTCCACCAGCTGGTTGATGGATTCGACCGTGCGATTCAGACCTTAGATCAAGTCATCGAACCAGCGGAGTACAAAGACTTACTGCTGGTAGAGCTGCTGAGTTCTCGTCTGGATCCAGTCACTCGACGTGGCTGGGAGGAACATACGTCCGCTAAGGAGCAAGACACGCTGAAAGATTTGCAGGATTTCCTTCAACGGAGAATTCAAATCCTTGAGTCCCTGCCAGCGAAGCCAGCGTCTAGGAATGAGCAGCAGCCACTCAAGCGGAACACGTCTTCTTCGAAGGTCAGTCACAATGCCGTGCAGTGGAACAACGCTAAGTGCCCCTCGTGTGCGGAGATTCATGGACTACATACCTGTCCAGCCTTCTTGAAGATGTCGCTGACGAGTAGAGAGGCATTTTTGCGGGCACAATCACTTTGCCACAACTGCCTCAAACGAGGACATCTGGCTCGAGAATGTTCGTCCAAGTTCTCGTGTCGGAATTGTAAGGCTCGTCATCATACGCTGCTGTGCTTCAAAGGTGAACGCAAGGACAGTGGAAACCAGCAATCGGAGAAGGAAAACTCCCGGAAAAACAACGACGATACGGCTTCTGGTTCCAAAGCAGCGAATGCATCATCGGTTGAAACAGCATCGTCGAATTCGGCACAACGTTCCGCATCGCAAGTTCTTCTGGCTACAGCTGTTGTTGTGGTTGAGGACAACCAGGGTTCTCGCTATTCAGCACGTGCACTTCTGGATTCCGGATCGGAATGCAACTTCATCTCTGAAGGTTTGAGCCAGCTGATAAAGGTTTCTAGCCAGAAGGTGGACATCGCAATATCGGGTATCGCACAGACTGGAACAAGAGTCACGCGAAAGATACAAGCTGTCGTGAAGTCTCGAAATTCCATCTATAGTCAACCGATGGATTTTCTCGTGTTGCCGAAGGTCACCGCCTGTCTGCCGACCTCTACAGTGCAGGTCGACGGGTGGAACATTCCTGCTGACGTAGAATTGGCAGACCCCGAATTTTTCCGGTCAAGAAGGGTCGACTTGGTTCTAGGTATCCAAGCCTTCTTCAGCTTCTTTCCAACGGGAAGGAAGATCACGTTAGGAAGTGGCCTACCAGCACTAACCGAGTCTGTTTTCGGGTGGATAGTGACAGGCGAAGTCGCTAAATCTGGTCATAGTGCGAAGTACACATGCAACCTGTCCGTATCAGGCAAGCTGGAAGAGTTAATGGCACGGTTTTGGTCCTGCGAGGAAGTAGGAGCCGTCAGCAAGCTCTCTCCGGACGAGACGCGTTGCGAAGAGCAATTCGAGCGCACTTTCCAGCGGAATTTGGATGGTCGCTATGTCGTTACTCTTCCTAAGAACAACGAAGTTCTTGCGGAGCTAGGCGAATCACGAGACATCGCTCTGAGACGTCTGCGATCAGTGGAACGGAGACTGGCACGGGATCCAGATCTTCAAAGGCAGTATTACGACTTCATGGCCGAATATCTCGAGCTTGGTCACATGAAGAAGGTGGAAGTCAGCGAAGAGGAGACGGTCAAACGATGTTATCTACCGCATCATCCTGTAATCAAGGAGTCGAGCACTACGACAAAGGTGAGGGTCGTCTTCGATGCCTCCTGCAAGACATCTTCCGGGATTTCACTCAACGATGCTCTTTACGCTGGACCTGTGGTACAACAGGATCTACGGTCGATTGTCCTCCGCGGTCGTATACGTCAGGTGATGGTGGTAGCCGACGTTGAGAAAATGTTCCGGCAGATTTGGACGAACACAAGCGACACACCCCTTCAATGCGTTATGTGGTTTGAACCCGATGGAAGCGTCGTGACGTATGAGCTGCTAACGGTGACCTATGGTACTAAATCGGCACCGTATCTAGCTACTCGTACGTTGAAGCAGTTAGCGGACGATGAACGAGAACGTTTTCCCTTGGCAGTATCGGCAGTTCAGGAAGACGTTTACATGGACGACGTTATTTCTGGAGCAGATGACGTCGACTCTGCAGTCGAATTGAGGCGACAAATCGACGCAATGACGAACAGCGGAGGGTTCAAGCTACGAAAATGGGCTTCCAACAGTCCCACTGTGCTGGAAGGTATTCCCAAGGAGAATCTGGCACTACCAGACGGAATCAACTGGGACCAAGATGCGGAGGTGAAGACGTTGGGACTGACTTGGCTTCCCAACGTAGACTGCTTCAAGTTCGCGTTCTCGCTGCCACAAATCACGGATGACCAGATTCTGACGAAGCGACAGGTGCTCTGTTACATCGCACAATTGTTCGATCCTCTGGGACTACTCGGTGCGACGATCACAGCAGCAAAAATCTTTATGCAGCGACTTTGGGCAATGAAGAATGAAGCTAATCAGAGCCTGCAATGGGATGACCCGTTACCTGTAACGGTGGGCGAGGAATGGCGGACGTTCCACAAGCAAATTCCAGTCTTGAACGAGATTAGAATTCAACGGTGTGTGGTTGTTCCTGAAGCGGTGTCTATAGAGTTCCATTGCTTCTCGGACGCATCGATTTTAGCCTACGGTACAACCATCTACGTTCGGAGTGAGCGGCAGGATGGTACGGTGTCAGTGCACCTTCTGACATCTAAGTCGAAGGTGGCACCTCTCAAGGTGCAATCTCTACCACGGTTGGAGCTATGTGGTGCACTCCTGGCGGCGCAGCTGTGGGAAAAGGTAGCAGAATCGCTGAAGGCAAAAGGCAGCGTGTGGTTCTGGACGGATTCAACGTGCGTCCTTCAATGGATTCGGTCTCCTCCTGGAACGTGGACCACCTTCGTGGCGAACAGGGTCGCCAAAATTCAAGCTCTAACGGAAGGAAGCGAGTGGAATCACGTACCCGGACTCTCCAATCCCGCAGATCTAATCTCGCGAGGAATCGCACCAAAGGATATAGTTGAAAATCGCAGATGGTGGCATGGTCCGGACTGGCTGATGGAAGCGCCCGAAGAATGGCCGAAAGGGGTAGGATATTCACCAGAAGAGGACCTGGAAAGACGACGCAATATGCTGATTTGTGCTTCGTCTGAGGAAAAGGAGTTCATATTGGACTACGTAGCAAGATTTTCGTCACTTTCGAAGCTAATTCGTACGACTGCCTTCGCGCTACGCTTCCTGGGCAATTTGCGGTGCTCCAAGGATCAAAAACGGACTGGATTTCTCACCACTGAGGAATTGGAGGAAGCTGAACGAGTGATTATCCGTAAAATCCAAGAGGGGTCGTTTGTGGAAGAGCTCAAGAACTTGTCGTCGGGCTCCGTCGTGGGTCGAAAGTCCCCACTAAGATGGTTCCATCCTCGCATCGATGGAAATGGCATCCTTCGAGTTGGTGGCCGCTTAGAGCATTCGGATGAAACTTTCCAGGTCAAACATCCCATGGTTTTGCCAGCCAGGCATCCATTCACAGAGCTGTTGTTTCGCTACTACCACGATAAGCATCTCCACGCTGGACCGCAATTACTTCTGGGTACGGTTCGGCAGCGATATTGGCCGCTTGGAGGCAGAAATATCGCTCGAAAGGTAGTTCGTCAGTGCCTACGATGTTTCCGAATCAAACCATCGGCAATTCAGCAGCAAATGGGTGAGCTGCCAGCGGCTAGAGTGACGGTGTCTAGGCCGTTTTCCAAGACTGGCGTAGATTATTTCGGTCCGGTGTACCTACGAGCAGGACGCGGGCGTCAACCGACGAAGGCCTACGTCGCGATCTTCGTTTGCATGGCAACGAAGGCAGTGCATATGGAGCTGGTTTCGGATTTATCGACCGAACGGTTCCTGCAAGCGCTGCGGAGGTTCATTGCTCGTCGAGGAAGGTGCTCCGATATTTTCTCGGACAACGGGACGAATTTTGTAGGCGCTAGCAATCAATTGCGGGAACTGGCGAAATTGCTGAAAGAAAAGGAACATCGTGAGAAAGTGTCCAAGGAATGTGCGAACGAAGGAATTTATTGGCATTTTAACCCGCCGAATGCCCCACACTTTGGTGGATTGTGGGAAGCAGCTGTCCGTTCGGCGAAGTTTCATCTTCTGCGGGTTCTTGGTGGTAATCCAGTTGCACACGAGGACTTTGTGACGTTGTTGGCACAGGTGGAAGCGTGCATGAATTCTAGGCCTCTAACAGCGCTTTCTAATGATCCTCAAGATTTGGAGGCTCTGACGCCGGCACACTTTCTTACAGGAGGATCGCTTCTCGCAATGCACGATGCTAATTTGGGAGACGTCCAGATAAATCGACTTTCCAGGTGGCAGTTGGTCCAGCGGCAGCTGCAAGACTTTTGGAAACGATGGCGAAAGGAGTATTTGTCGCAGCTTCAGGGCCGAATGAAAAATTGGCAGCCAGCAGTTAAAATGCAGATCGGCCAGCTCGTTGTTGTTGTCGATGCAAATCAGCCAGCCACACAATGGAAGATGGGTCGCATTCAAGAGCTTCATCCCGGCGATGATGGAGTAACTCGAGTGGTTACAGTACGAACATCGACTGGGGTACTCAAACGTCCTGTGGCAAGATTGTGTTTGTTACCTTTGAAACGTTCGGAAGACACCTCAGATAGAGTTTGATGCCAGTAGTCCAGTGCACCGCGAGGATTTTATTTATTTACTTTCAGAAGTTTCCCTGCAACTTCAGGGTGGGCGAGAATGTCTACGAGCGACATAAGCGGCACGGAGTGATCCAGCCACTCTGCCTGGTTCAGGTACTCCACCGGCTACCAAGCGGATTGAGTGCCGTAGCTGGTGATGGTGAACCGGTTCAATGGGGAGCTCACCACTACGGTAGCATCTAAGGAGAGGGAGAGAGGTTCACTTGGCCATGGCGGAGATGGTTGAAAGCGAAAGTGATCGCCATGTATATAGTGAAATGTAGGTCAGTAGGGCAGGTCAGTGTCGAAACCAACCACTGTCGCGATCGGTCGACCGGGGGCGAACCCCGTAACATAGCTTGCTGTAGATTTTGTTCAATGTCTAGTTTAATAAGTTTAAATAAATTGTATAGTGTAGTTGAATAAAGCTAATGTAGTGTATTTAATGTAAAGCAATGTGTTAAATAAACGGTAGTTTGTGACTATTGCTTGTGGTGTGCTGCATGTTATTTCTGACCGGATTGGTCGTTGGATGACGGGTGCCAGAAAAGGACAATCCAACCAAGGAAGTGGGTTCATCGTAGTAGAGAGAACCGAGAGCGGTCAGGGTGGTCCCTGACACTGTATATATTTAGTTTAAGTTTATTGAAAAGCGATTTTTTCACTTAGGTATAAGCAGATGAATTAAATTAAGTTGTAAAACATGTGAACTGCTACGATAATTTGAATGTAATATTTTGTTAACAAAATAATAATAGTAGTTTCATTTAGTGTTTCCTTTAAAACCTCAATCATAGCACAAAATTTCTTATCGCAATATTCTCATTGTTACTTCCAGAAACCCTCCCTCCGGCATCGCTGACCATCTATTATGTCCAACTCGTATGCGACGAACGGCTCCAGACCGACCTCACGATGGAAGCGCTTCGTCAAGTCGAACCTACTCACCTTCCTCACGGTGATAGGTGTGTTTGGCGGCACCACACTAGGTTTGATGCTCAAAAATTCCTCCGAGCCATGGACGCAACGTGAAGTGATGTACATCCAGTATCCGGGAGATCTATTCTTACGGTAGGCTCAATGTAACAGCAAACTCCTTTTCAATCGATCTGAACAGGGTTGCTTCTAATTCGACTTTCGTAACTCATCTTTCAGGATGCTGAAATGTTTGATCGTGCCCTTGTTGGTATCGTCCATCACCAGTGCAATCGGCTCGCTGGATCTCAGCATGTCGAAGAAGATTGCATTTAGAGCAATAGTGTACTACTTCACCACCACCATCTGTGCGGTGGTTCTAGGTATTATTCTCGTTAGCACCATAAGGCCCGGATCTGGGCCCAACGTGGGCAGTATGAAGGGTAAGGCTGCCACTCGGCAAGTCCTTACTGCCGATACGCTTCTAGATTTAATCCGGTAAAACACAATTCCCTTCTAGATTGTTATCCTGGAAATCAACGCTCTGTACTTTCTACCTATCTTCCAGGAATTTATTCCCACCAAACATCATTCAGGCTACCATGTTCCAGGTATATGCCCGTCAACATCAATTTCGCGCGATTCATTAACACCAGTTCTCATTTTGCCATTACAGTTCCGCACCATTCTAGTGCCACCGGAAAACGCCACTGATGGTAAATATTATCCACCCGCTAAGCATTGTATTCCCATTTCAATTCATGTAGAGGCAATCCATACACTCATAAGTGCATATGGCTAAATCTTCTGCAGTCAACGCCATTGTGTGCACTACGCATTCAACCGATTTTCAAGTGCCGTTCCATTCTGTTGAAGTGCAATTAAATTGCAATTTGATGCTCATCTGTCGTACACAGCGATGCGAACGCAGTAGTTGATTGCGCGGTCTTGGTTAAATCCTGTATGGTGCATATGAATTGGAAATCTGTACTATGGAAAAGTGGGTCGCTTCGACTTGAACATTATTGACTCTTCTCCAATACGGGGACAACAGGATGATGGCAAATAGAGTGTATTTCAAGATTTTCTCCTTGCATCAATAGATTGAACGTATTGTTGGAAGTCGAAAATAGTTTTAAAATTTCAGTTGAAGCTGTATCATACATCTTAACCATAAATATCCCTCACCAAAATCCAAGCTTAACCCGTATATTAAGGGGCTGACAGGAAAATTTCAAATTGTTCGAGCATAATTCGACTTTTTTGTTCATAAAGTTTGTTTCATTATTTGTTGCAGTTCCATGAGTGATGGGAAATCATAGATAGAGCAGAGTGATTAGATAGCTATATCTCTGCCATTTTTAAACCAATCCTTTATTTTATTCTATGACGAACTACCAATTGCGATTACCTCAGTTTTTGATCACTATTGAAAAGTTGTGTGTAATCTTTTGATTTAAAAACAACAGATAAGTTGATTTTTGGCAAAAAAAATGCATCGAAAGAAAAGGTATCTACTATTATCAGCACATTTTGTAATTGAGCGATAAGGAACCAATGCGCTGAAGACACGAAGATGATTCGACGCATTGTTTTCCTACTAGACTAGATCAATTCTTATTTTAATGCATTTTTTTGTTTTGTCAAACTTCAATCTAGCTGTAACTTTCAAATCATAAGTTTTCATACGACTTTTTCGATTGTTATCAAAAAATGAAGTAATTTTTAGTTCATCACAGAAAAATCAATAGAATCAGTAGAAAAAAGGGCGGAGACGAAGCTATCTGAAGTTTACCATTTTGTATGGGCTAACGGCTTTGGTGCATTTTTATGTCCGAAACTGTATTATCAATTTTGATTAATTCTAGGGCCTTCTGAACATCCAGAAATTTGTAGCATTAGCAAAGCATATATATTGTAATTTTGGAATTTATCGTGAGACTGACTATACGAATAATATACTGCATATTATTAACGACGTAATGATGTCCGGAACATTACTCCACAGGACAGTATAGTATACTAGAAGTGGTTTCCAACCATTTCAAATCTGCGACACTCTTAAAAGATCTATAAACACCCCGCCGACCCCTAAAATAAATATTCTCGGAATAAAAGTTTACGGATGCGTTCCAAAGATGTCATTATGAATCAACTAATATCCTAGGTAGGTACACTTAACGCACGTCTGTGATATTTATAATAAATAATGCAAGAAATCTGATAAGATCATCTAGTAGAATCTTCTACAAACCTTGCCTAGAGTCTAAGAAACATATTTATTTTAAAAAGATCTACCATAAGCATAAGCATAGATGACCGTACAATTCGTAGTTGCAACTCCGTGATTGACCAGAACAATCGAAGTTGCACAGATATTTAATGAATGGGGCTTTGGATTAGCTTACCATTTTCAATGTGCACGAATCGAGAACTCAAATTTTAAAAGTCAATAAACTCCCCGGCCACGTCCTTACGGTCATTGGGGAAGGAAAGGAATGTTAGTGTGCGGACTCGCATATTGAGTATCATTCTAGACTAGTCCATTCTCTAGGCTGGCACATGCCACACAGAAAGGATATTGAGTTAGTGTACGCCGAACATCGCTCGCCCATGCAAGAGCAAGCAATGCGATCAATACATCAAACACTACTGAGCGATCGCGGCACTTTTTCACTACGACGCGCGACATGTTTGATCCTGCCCTAATCGCTCGCCCCGCAGGAGCTAGCGTCAAGATCGAAGGATCAAACACTACTCATAATTTGTGTACTAGCCCTAAGGACCAAAAACTTCCACCATCAATTTATTTATTATATTCCCAGGAGTGAATGGTTTTTTTCTAGAGACGTCTACAATAATTTTCACAAGATTTGAAAGATTTATATTTATGACTCCACCGGAACAAGTCAAATTTCCAAAGATAGGTCAGGTTTCCAGCAAGCATAACCACTGTAAACTGTAACCAAGTCAAACCATCGTAACCAAGTCAAATAACATGCCAAAATGTACAGAAAAACTTCCTCTCTTCGATAAAAAGTGCCCATACGGTCATGTAGGATCCAAAAAACGTCGAAAATAATTGAATTGTGAAGCACTGTTTTTCATTATTTTGGACACACCAATACATTTTGGACCTTCAAAGTATATATTTTGGAACCCCGGATTTTTCATCGTTTGGCGACAAACGATAAAAACACTGGTTGTATAATAGCTTGCCCATAATCTAATCAATCAATTGACAATGGAAAAGCGAAGAAATTCTACGTTTTTAGTTTATAAATCCGAAAAAAGATTTTTTTTTGCATTTAAAAAAATTCTGACGACTTAAATTTCTGTGTGTGTAACGTGTTGTAACGGTTGCATGGATAAACCGATTGAATCAAATTAATTTCAGATAAAATAAACACATTTTGTATCTTGAATGAAAGTGCGGAATAGTCCTATCTTTTCAAATAGCATGCGAATTGAGTTGACCTTTCGCTTCAAACTGTGAAATTTGCATGAAAAAGGTCCAGGGGGCCAAAATATATTGGTTACCTTAATTACCAAGAATTATTTTTGTGAGCAATCCCGCTGGTTTGATGTACCTGCCAGAAACATTCTATACACTCAAATCATTTCACTGACTCAGCAAAACAATTGGGTCCTAAAATGTTTGATAAAATCTTGTTTTTATTCAACAATACGAGAGAGTATGTTACTTCAACTACTTTAGCATTTTTTCCCGCTCATATAACGGCTATATCATGTTTAAACACTAATTTTAAAATTGGGTCCATAAATGAACCTTGACACTTGAGATCATGTTTGACGTTCGCTTAGTCGACAAAAACACCACAGGGGTTTTAGTTTTAACACTGGGGTTGTTCCTATCTGACATTTCGGAAGCGACACGGAAAACAAAATTCACCCAAAATTTGAGTTTAAGCCAAGGGGTGTGACAAAATCTAAAAAAAAAACATAAAAACATGTTTTTCGGACTTAAACCAACGTAAAACATTGGAAAATTGAGTAAACATGTGTTTTTGGCCTAAACTTAAGCGTTTGGCACTAAAATCGGGACAGGGCTTTAGGACTAGAGGGTCTTGTCCCGGGAATCCCGGGACAAAAATCCCGGGAAATCCCGGGATCTAAAAAATCCCGAATCCCGGGATATTTTCGAAAATCCCGGGATTTCCCGAAATTGCATGTTTTACAAGAAAATACTATATTATTATTTTCTAATAATGGCACAAAACAAGCTGCATGTTATTCTGGTGATTGTACCCAGTAAACACAAACTCGTATACGATAGCGCATAAGAGTACAATTGTGGAGGCGATATACATACATCCCTCATTACACTGCATGTGAACTGTACGTATATCGCCTCCACATCTGTACTCTTATACCCTATCATTTACGATCGTGTGTTTACTGGGTAAATACAATAATGAATTTTAGTTATTGCATTCAGCTTACTCAATTGCGTTTTTATTGAGGTTTGGGGCCACTTATGCTTATACTTTTTTCTGGTGTGTTAGTAACATAATTTTCAATAAACTTTAGCAGGTTTCCCTACGGTTTGTTCCATTTGTCAACAATTGCTTTGGTGGTTGAATTTTTCATCAGATTCAAATTTTATCAATGCCGTTTTATCTTCTTGTAACCGTTTCAGTTTGCCCGGTGTACCTTACATTTTTCCAGGACTAACATGCCTGTGGCTGTCATGCCAATAATTTAAAAGCATGAATATTCCATATGCACAAGAATATAAACATGAGAGTAAATTTTAAAGGATTTGGTAAAATTTGAGAGTGATCGGTATCACCTATACCTAATGAATTACGTTTGATTTCCGATTCAAACTAACTTTAATAAATGCCCATTGACTTCAATTGCAGATAGGTGAAGTATTGATGGATGAAATCTAAGATAGCATTGTTTTTGTCTATTATAATTCCACTTAACATTCAAAAACAGGTTCGGTTATTATGAAATGGCCCTATAAAACTAAACATTGTTTCAATACCCGCTTCGACCATTCAGTAGTCGTTTTGGAAGCATTTGATTTTTGTCCCGGGATCCCGGGAAATCCCGGGATTTTGAAAAATAAAATCCCGAATCCCGGGATTTTTTCGAGTCCGGGAAACAAGACCCTCTATTTAGGACCCTATTCGATGAGTATTGTGTAGCTTAAAATTCAATTATTTTCAATACCACCTCATATTCCCCTCTACTAGCAGCATTTTTTTTAATGTTTTTGCACCATGTTTTTACAAGTTCTCAAAAAGCTCTTTTTTTCTAGAATTTGTGTCGATTTCGATCATTGGTCATTTAGATCCGGAGATATTCCGAAATTCCTCGTGGGACCGCCATGACCTACGTAAAAATCGCAGGCTACAGATTTTTTTTCTTATATTCGTTTATTCGCTGTTCGAAACAATACCTTGAAGAGAACCTGTTATGAAAAAATGAAACAAATTGGTTGAATCGTTTTTGAACAATGAGCATTAATGTTTCTGATACCACTCCGGCCGTAGAATTATCTTAAATACTTGAAACAAAAACTTAATATATAATTTTTAGATTTCTTGGAAACAACTCAACCGATTTTTATGATTTTTGAGAGGAGTTTCTTATCACTTGCTATTGTTTGGTTCATATTCATTTTTTTTTATAAATTGACTTAAAACAAAATAGCAACCGAATGAATTTTATATGGTAAGTTTAGATTCCATGGGGAACATGGGGATATCTTCAAAATAAGATGACCAGTTGTCAATACCGATACAGAATACAAAAATACACGAGTTTTTTTTTAAAGAAATTTTGAGAAAATGGACAAATTAAGCTACTGGGAGAGGGGTTACCGTAAGCCGGGGGCAAATTGATCAATATTTCACAACTTTTTGTAATATTTTTCTTTGGAATTAAAATTTTGTCAAATTTATTTCGGTAAAATCAGTACTTCATTGATCTCTATCAGTTTATGCAATCGGTTTTTATGAAATAAAATTTAGCATACCATAAAATAAGTTTTAATATCGAAAATTGAAAGTGACACATTGGGGCGAAATTGATCACTATATAATAAATCAAATTTTAGAATGTAAAATTTCCCTATTTACTAAATGTGGGTCTCCTGAATCCGAAAATGATGTCAAAATTCTTACAACTCGTATATATTATCATATAATTGCAAAATTTAACTTTGTAAATCTGCATAATACGCCTAAATGTATGCAATTTCCCTTGAAATAAGCACGTTACTCAACAATAAACGGTTTTATACGCAAACAACTATTCTTGTAATGCTATACAATTTCAAAAATTAGTTTAGCAGTTCACACTGAAGCTTACACATCATTTTTAACACTCATAGTTTGAACGCAGGCTTAGCACCAGCAGATTGTTTAGTACCGACATTTCCAACAGTATTATAACACCTTTAAAAACTGTGAATATTTCTAAGCAAAACTGATCATAATAAAAAATAAAATAGTTTAAAATCATCATTAGACGTCTATAAACTAGAAAATATTGAATGTCTGTTATGCCAACGAAGTATTAACCATCCTTGAAAGGAAATGCTGTTTGGTACCGACTTGATCAAATTCACCCCAGTGATCAATTTGCCCCCGGATTACGGTACTCAAAAAGAACGACACACGCTATGTCTACCAGCAGATTATACAAATCAAATGTACCTGGGATTTTTTCCGCTAGAATTCAGTAATTGGGTTATATGTTCATAATCGGAAGGTTTTAAAATATTCCATCGGTGAAATTTTGATTTTTTTTTCCACTTTTTTATCAATTCTGTATATGACGAACCTGAAATCCAGAACGATTCGCATGATCTGCAACATCTGTTCTCATGTAGCTGATACGTTCGTTAGGGCTTTGCAAATGCTTTAAGGTGAAGATGAATCGAAGCCAAACCTTTCCATTTCAAACGGGTGTTTGGTTTTTCAGATTTGTGCATTTGAAAATTAAAGTTTGGCTTCGATCCATCTTCACCTTAAATCACGATTGTAGAGATTATAGGCTTTTTTTTTTGTTGGGGGTTGAAACTACTGCGTCCATTATTTCGAACTATTGTAGTATGTCCCAGTTTACTGTACATGTCACGCTAGCCGAACACCATTGATTAGACGATCAGCTGCTTACCATGACACGTTCCCAATCAGGTATGATATGGTTTATGAAACCAATCACCTTTCTCGGATCAGCAGACCAGATCTCACTGGGCTGTAAACAGCCGCTATCGAGAAACTTTGATCTGCGCCTGTATAATGCACCACAACTGCAAAGCAGATGTTCCGAGGTTTCACTTTCAATATTACAAAAGCGACAAATATCATTCTGAACCTGGCCAATGTTCTTCAAATGATATTTGCTCGGACAGTGCCCAGTTACTAGGCCAGTGCATGTACAAAGAGCCCTCTTGTTGAGCTCTAAAATCTTTTTAGTTTTATTTGCGTTTGGAGTTATAAATCTTTTAGACTGGGTACACTTTTTGACATTCATCCAGTTGGTCATCACCTTTTGTTCTTCCCAGCACTTAAGTTCCATTTTTACTGCACAGTTTGGTATACCACAGAATGGTTCCGGGCCAACAAACTGTGAATTTGAGCCCCGTTTTGCAAGATCATCTGCCTTTTCATTCCCTTCAATGCCACAGTGTCCAGGAACCCAGTACAAATTTACCGAGTTTGATTCACACAACTGTCGCAACGAGAGAATACATTCCCAGACGAGTTTTGATGTACATTTATATGCACTTAATGCGTTTAGAGCTGCTTGACTATCAGAGAAAATACATATATTTGCATATCTGTATTTTCTTTTCAGACAGACATTCACACATTCAAGTATTGCGAAAATCTCAGCTTGAAACACTGTTGGCCAATGTCCCATTGCAACTGAAATATTTACTCCGGGTCCAAAGATCCCAGCCCCTGTATTTGTTCCAATTTTTGAGCCGTCAGTAAAGAATATGATTGAGCCTTCACGAACCGTGGGACCTCCGACATCCCAACTTGTACGCGTCATTTCGCTTACCTTGTAGAGAAAATCATAGTTGTCCTCAGGTCTCATCCAGTCTCCGTTCATACTCATCACCGGTCCTCTTTTAAAGTGTTGCAAAATGCTCAAGTGGCCAATAAGATCACCTGGCAAAACATTTTTGGACCTCTTAAGCCTTAGAGCACTTCTTTCCGCTTCTAATTGCACATATTCGTGCAAAGGCAGCAGATTGAGAATAGCATCTAACGCTTTCGATGGAGTGCTGCGCATTGCTCCCGTTATAGCAATGCACGCTAGTCTTTGAAGCTTAGCTAATTTCATTCCTGCAGTAGCCTCCCTGGTTTTAGGCCACCACACTAATGAAGTGTAGGTAATTTTTGGTCGTATAATAGATGTGTAAATCCACATAATCATTTTTGGCCTCAAGCCCCACTTCCTCCCGACAGTTTTGGAGCATAACCATAATGCGTTGATCGCTTTATTAATCGTAGAGTCAAGATGCGCATTCCAGCTAAGCTTGGCATCTAAGATTACTCCCAAGTATTTTACCTGACTGCTAACTTGAATTTCAACTTCTCCAATTTTAAAAGATTTGAAGTTGACTTTCCTCTTTTTAGTGAATGGGACAATCACGATTTTTGACGGGTTAATGCTTAGACCCTCCTTTATACACCATGATTGGGTATACTTTAGGGCCTGCTGCATTCTTTCCGATACTATGTTGTCAAACTTTCCTCTTACTACGATGACTATATCATCCGCAAAGCCTACAACCTCGAAACCTTTAGCTTCTAAGCTTCTGAGAAGGTCGTCTACAACCAAAGACCATAAAAGTGGCGAAAGTACTCCACCTTGCGGACATCCTTTCGTCGCCCTTATGGTTACAGACGAACCACCCAGTTCTGAAGTGATTTCTCTTTTTGCAAGCATAGTATGAATCCAGTCGACAATGCATGTGTTGAAATTTCGTTTTTTCATAGCATTTGCTATTGAAGAATATGAAGTGTTGTCAAAAGCACCTTCAATGTCCAAGAAAGAACAGAGTGCGATTTCCTTCACTGAAAGAGATCTTTCGACTTTATCTACCAGCGTATGAAGCGCTGTGACTGTCGACTTTCCAGCTTGATACGCATACTGATATTTAGACAATGGATATGTCTGCATGTAAGTTGAGTTTACGTAATCCTTCAATACTTTTTCCATAGTTTTCAACAGAACTGATGACAAACTAATGGGTCTAAAAGATTTTGGGTTCGTTTTATCTCGTTTCCCAGGTTTAGGTATGAATATGACTCTTACCAACCTCCATTTTGATGGAATATAGTTCAATCTTAAACTTGCCTTGAAAATCTTCATAAGGGACGGAATCAGAACCGCTTCTCCGTTTTGAAGTAGTGCTGGAAATATTCCGTCCACACCTGCAGATTTATAAGGCTGGAAGGATCTTACTGCATTTTCCACTCTTGCAAACGTGAAGATTTTATCAGCTTTATCTGGTGTTGGATTTTCTATACTGCAGACCTCCGGTATGGTCTGCATAGAGCATCCTTGCACTCAAGTATACTGTATATCCTCGCCTGAAGCCGCTCCCGGAAAATGAGTATCCATCATCAAATCAAGTGTCTCATTAGGGTTCATTCAAATATTACGTAACGCAAAATTTGCCAATTTTAGACCCCCTCCCTCCCCCACGTAACAACTTTTGTATGGACAATTTTATTTTTTGTATGGACCGTAACACTATGCTAAACCCCCTCCCTCCCCCTGTTGCGTTACGTAATATTTGAACGATCCCTTACAAGTTTTAGTATACACCCCATCTTGGCGTTTAAGGTTGCCAAGTTCAGAAGTATGGTTTTTAGCAAGAGTTTTCTGTAATCTAGCAACAATTGGTGTATTATCTATACTCTCGCACATATGAATCCAAGTTCTTCTCTTTGATTTCCTTAATTCGTTATTGTATTCAGTTAGAGCTCTTCTATACTGAGCCCAATCTGAGGTTCGTCTTGCTTTATTAAACAATTTCCGAGATGTTTTTCTAAGGCTTTCCAATTTTGAGTTCCACCATGGTACGTCCCTACTAGAGGACGATTGCCTGATAGGACAGCTATTATTATATGCTTTTAGAATCACTTCGTTTACCTCTTGCGAAAATGATTCAAGTTGTTGTATTACTACTAATTTCATTTGTAAAAGTGTCAGATTTCAAGTGATTAGCATAATGACCCCAGTTCGTTTTTCTAGGATTACGATATGCTGTTGGTGATAAGTCGCCTCCACCCCACTCAAAAACAATGTGTTTATGATCCGATAATGAAGTTTCATCTGAGACATGCCAATTCCGAATTTTCTCAGAAATTGCAGAGTTACACAACGTCAAATCTAAAACCTCTTCTCTGATTGCATTTAGAAATGTTGGTTTATTACCCTTGTTGCATATATCAATACCATTCGATGATAGGAATTCTAATAGACACTCACCTCGACCGTTGATGTCGGAGCTACCCCACACAGTGTGATGAGCGTTGGCATCGCAGCCGATGATGAACGACGAAATACGCTGAAGCCACGATGATCTCCGTCTTTCCCCTGGAGGTTGGTACCTCAACCACAACCGCCACTATGTCACGTTTGATGAACTCTGTAATAGGGTAGCATTTCATTGTGGGCTTCGTGGCCGTGCGGTTAGCGGCGTCAGTCGTTTAGGCGTATTGTGTCACGGGGTGTGGGTTCGATTCCCACTCCGGTCGGTGGAAACTTTTCGTCAAACGAAAAATTCATCGCTGGACTACTGGGTGTTATGTGTTGTCCGTTGCCTAATGTTAGTGATCGTTCAGTCTGTGCAGCCTTTGGCTGAAGACGGTGTAAATTGTCTTTTATTGTCTTTTATTATTAACAAGAATCGCAGTTCTCGGTGAACTTTGATTCTCGTCATAAAACAACTTACATTTTTGCATTTGAATTCCAAGAATTTTTCCTTTGTTGGACCATGGCTCTTGTAGTAGGGCCATGTCCAGTCCCTCCTTTTTGAACCTCCGGCTTAATACGGCAGAAGCACCTTTAGCATGATGGAGGTTCACCTGCAGGAACTAAATATAGGCTTTAAAATGATCCATAAACTTTTTCAGAGGGTATTAAGGTAAGTTACACATTTATCAATATCCTAGTTCAGGATTATGTGATGTTACCCTACATGACCCAGACGTGTTCTGGAATAACTTTTTTCACAATGCTCTAAATCTATAATTTCCCACCACTTATGGAACTACGACAAATAGGAAAGCAAGTTTGGAAATGTCATGGAAAATATTAAATGATGCTCAAATAAGAGCAATTTGAAATTTTCATATCAGCCCGGAGCCTACAGGATAGAAATTAAGTACATTGACCAACAATATCTCTCCACCAGTTCCACTGCAAAAATACAGAATCACTTCGGAGTTCACCGAGGGTACCAACGTGCTCGGTTTGGTCATGTTCAGCGTGGTGCTCGGAGCCTGTATCGGAAAGATGCGCGAAGCTGGCAAACCCCTGCAAGGTCTGTTCGAAACACTGAGTGAAGCCATGATGATCATCACCTCGTGGGTGATCTGGATTTCACCGATCGGTGTGTTCTTCCTGGTGGCTGCCAAGTTGCTGGAGATGGCTTCCTTTACGGAGGTGCTCGGTCAGTTGGGCTGGTACTTTATGACTGTGATGCTAGGGCTGGTGCTGCACGGTTTCGGTAAGTATGATTCGTAATGTGGGAAAGTACCGGTTAATTTCTCTGCGACACGCACATTTAGGCACAATTTCGGTCATCTTCTTCATGACCACGCGGAAGCTGGCATTCCCATATATCGCCCAAATGAGTCAAGTGCTGGCCACTGCGTTCGGTACCGGATCAAGCTCAGCTACGATGCCGATCACCATTCGATGCTTGGACAACATGGGCATTGATCCACGTGTGACACGGTTTGTGATTCCGGTGGGGGCCACGATCAACATGGACGGAACTGCCCTGTACGAAGCCGTTGCCGCTTTGTTCATTGCCCAGCTGAGGCACATCCCGCTGTCGTTTGGTCACATCGTTGCCGTTAGGTAAGAGAGTACATGTCTTTTAAAGAACATCTCAGATATTGAATGATTTTTTTTACAGTGTAACAGCAACGGCTGCTTCGATCGGCGCCGCTGGTATTCCACAGGCCGGTTTAATTACCATGGTTATGGTATTGGACACCGTAGGGTTACCAGCTGAGGATGTGACCATTATCATTGCCGTCGATTGGTTACTGTAAGCATGGCTTTAGTGGAAATTATACTCTTCAAATTAACCCACACTTTATGTATTTTCAGTGATCGATTCCGCACAACCATCAATGTGATGTGCGACGCCCTAGGGACGATTCTAGTGAATTCTTTGTCCAAGAATGACTTAGCCAGTACACCAAATGAAATTGTGAGTATATTCAACTAATAATCATTATGATAAGAGTTGTAAATATGAGAATCGGGCGCAATGCAGAATTTGAATGCTTGTTGAAATGAATTGGTACAGGTACATTGACGTTTTCTTCAAAATTCATTGCAGCGTACTGTACAGTAAATTGACAACATTTAGTGTTGACCTTATTTGTAGCGAATAGGTAATTATTAAACTAGTGTGCTTTTAAAAAAATGCTTGATTTTATTCTAACGTTTTCGACTGAATTACTTCATACTTGATAAGACTAAAACTTATTGTTAGGCTGGATAACGCTCCCGAATTTTAAATAGAACGAGATAATCATTCAAGTCTATATCAGGGCTTCCAAATGCCTATGGACGTCGCCAGGGGGAAGGGGGGACTTGAAAGCCGACGGAAATAACACCACTTTTTTTTAATTTTTCAATACACCTCAAAAGATTTCTCTGGGCAGGAATTCTGCAAGGTTTTCAAGTATTAAAGAAATAACAAACAAGTAGATGTGTGTGGAGCTTTAAAGCATGTCTTTAACAACGTGTTATATTATGGTAAAATACATTTGGGTTTTCGTTTTAGCGAGTGGCGAGAGGTGAGAATTGTCGGTCCCGTATAGCGTGGTGACAATATTCGACTCGAGTGTAGTTACTCGCTGTGTAAACCAAATGGAGAGCCACTTCACTCGAGTAGAGTATTGTCACTTCGCTATAGGAGACCGAAAATGTTCATCTCACTCCACTCGTAGAATAAACTCAATTAACTATGCTAGATATTTTATAATTTCTAATGATCTTGTTTCCTCTTTCCAGCTTGAAGCCGAGCCCCACGAACTAGTCGAACTGCGGCAAGATTGCAACGAAAAGGAATGAATTCCTTCCCACCACCGACCGGCTGCAGTATCTTCCCTTCCCAGCTCAGATCAATCCCCTCCCCCTCCATGTAACTTATAGATGTTGATCAATCCAATCCAATCGTATAGGGACAATTCTCAAAAAAGTATAGACCATCCCTTGGTGTAAAGATATACGTTTAAAAAAACAAATGGTACTCACGATCCACCGTCAACTATTTAGGTATAGATTAGAAGAGAGCGAACACATCATCATGCCGACGATACCGCTTCGGCCACGTGCTGCCAAAACCGCCATCTGAAGGCCATTTTCCCCCAAGGGGATTGTAGTGAACGAGACGAATGAAATTGACGAAATCACGCACCATCATCAACCCCCATGCTCGTTGTAGATGTCGTTTGATATGAAGAATTGGATGCAGCATATTTGGACACCATATTGAGACATCACCCCCATCCACTACAGTGTTAAATAGTGTGGTTTTCATCCCTCAGCGTTAGCATTAGAAATATGTAATACCTTCTAAGGGTATGAAAGACTTCCAAGAGCTCTAGCATTAAATACTGTGCCACACTCGACGAAGGCTTACGAACCAAACAAAAAAAAAGTACAGATTGGGACCGAACTCCAACGCAAAGAAAAACACATGTGAATGTTGTCGTACATATTCTGAGATCATGCAAAAATAGACCATACGAGCTTAAGCCTAACATTGTTAATGTTTATTGTATATTTAAAATACTTACAAATATATTTTAATAATTAATTTATGGTATATTTATTTATTTATTTCACCCATCAACTCCTTGCTATTTCAGTATCGTTGAATCTTATCGTTCTCAAAGCACTTAGACTTGATCATGGCTTGTTTTATAGTTGTTATGAAGGAAAGCTCAAATTTACATTTGTCAGTCGTAACGTTCGGTAGTCCAAACCTTATAGGAACCATGAACTGGCGCGTTTATGACGATTATACTGCCGTGAATCGCAAGTCAGTCCCATCTGTAAAAAGTAGGCATTGAAAAAATTGGCTGTGAAGTTTCTGAACTCGTTTTTCATATGAATATTAAAAAAACTAGAGAATTGGAACCTGTTCAAACCTTGATGAAACTTTCACAATTTGCTTATCACTACGATATCCTTCCGAGAAAATTAAAAAAGATGATCAAAAGACGGTTCATTTTTGGGTTACACGGTGCGAAAATCTGTGGTGGGACTGATATGCGGTTACTTTTCGTTATGGGACAATTTGACTTGCTGTTTATTCGTAATTTTTCCGAACAAATCAAAGAGCATTGGAAGATATGGCGAGTCCCCGAGCTTGAGCTTGTTTGGCCGCCCGGTTGCTACTCCAGTATCGCCAGATCAGCTGCACTTACACAAGGAACCAACCAGATGACTGCTTATCAGTGTATAAGTGCTGGTGATCTTCTATATTTTTAGGCAACAATGGTGCCTGCCACGTCAGAATGCTGACCAATGAGGGGAAGCGGAAGGAGTTGATGATGCATCAAACTGGCTCTCACGGTAGGCCGTATTTACTACTGCGTCTACGCCAGTACATGCGGGATGGGTATAGAGAGGCGGTAATTTTTAATGCAGAGAGGCTTGCTGTTCGATTAGCAGACCTCCTTTGTATCAGGCGTAATGAAAAGCGTGCTATAATGATGGAAGAATGGAAGCGTAGGGAAACGGTTTTTTTGTCCGTCTCGGGTTCTAGCAAATGCTATGAACTGTGATATATTAAGAGTGAAAAATAGAAGCAAGTGAAAGATACATTAAACCACCAACCCCGTCATTATAAAATTCATCGATTCTTTTCTATGACTAATTAAAATACTTTTCCAAAATTTATCTTCCTCAAAAAATTACAGCTGTTTCAAAATGTAAGATCAGCAAAAATAAAAAAACGGTTTTAAGAAATTGGGAAGATTTATTTACAACACATTTTATCACCAGGCTTATCACAAATCTGAGAAAATAAAAATTTCCAAATATAATTTTATTGCATCACAAATATTATGTCTTGTATATTTGTACAGTCGTATAGTGCTCAGTCTATATATTTTAAATCACTTCATACTGAACAGGAACATATTCAGAACAAAAGAATTTTAAATCGCGCGTTTGATTCTAATAATCTGAATAGTCTCTAGAAACTACTTTAGTTTCCTGCAAACAAAAAAAAATTTCTTAAGAATTCTATGAAATTTTCCATTATTTAATCGGGAATTCCTCTAAGAATACCCAAGTGACTATGCTGCTGAAGCTGCAATGTATGCAAATAAACGGTGTGTATTGAGCTTGCAGAACTGACAACTTCGATTAAAGTTGATGTCGAGTTAATGTAATAAATTATAACATTAGTATGCTGCCCATATTCGCATAACAGTCCCATGATATAAGGGAATTCCTATAAACATTGGATTGTTATGCGAATATAAGCCGTATGGCTCAAGTGGAACCCTTTTCCACCTTTAATCAAGATTTTCGTACAGCTCTTCTTCAAGAATTAAACCAGTGATTTTTCCTACCATATTTTCATAAATTACTCCAGTAATTCTTTCAAGAATTTCTGCAGTATGGTTCTTGCAGAAAGTGCATTGTGATTTGTTCCAAGTTGTATTTAGGTGATTTCTCTCTAAATTCATCCATTATCCAGATTTTTTTGGATTCCCTCCGCATTTTAAGTATTTTGCAATTAAAGATATTTTAGACAAAATAATAAGAAAAATTTCATAAAAGCAAAATCATTCGGAAGGTATTTTTAAAGAAAATCCCACATTCAGTGATCAGTGATTATAAAAGGCGCCCTTAGAAATATCTGCGAATGCTAAAGACGCTTTTTACGCACAGCTCGAACGCAAGTACGACAGCTGCTAGATCCATGACGTCAAAATCATCATAGAAGACTCAGGACCAATCGTGGCGCCAACATCGATTCTGAACACTATCTGATGATGGTTAAACTGCGCCAAAACTCTCCTGGGCTGTCAATTGCGAATAAAGTTCGCCTCTCTCACGCGGGCCGGCCCAAACAGCACAGGTCGAAAACGCGGGCCAAACCAGGCAGCAAACGCTGATACTTTTCATCGAGCTGTTTAGCAGCGTTGTGAGTCACATTAACACACTCTCAAAACATGAACGGCAGGCGTACCTCGTTGCGTATACACACCCCCCCCCCCCCCTGTTAACAACGTACGATACCCTTGACCGCCCTGGTATGAGCGTCTAAAGCAACCGGATGTCGTAACTTAAGCGCAGCACCTCGAGACTGCATTACCGGAAGAGGGTGAGCTGGAGTGTAATGCCGTCTGGAGGAGATGAAGTCCAAGGATATGTAACAGCTGTGCCGGTCTAAAAAAAACACAGAAACTCTATCAGAAGTTCAACGCATCACACAATGTCTTCCTGTCGCGAGATTGGCAGGGATAGATTGGATGATAGCATCTTGAGTCTTGACGGATGAACGTGAGGTGATCGAAAGGTAGAAGTAGCACTTCAATGAACACTTGAATGGCGCGGAGAGCGCAGGCAATAAAGGTCGAGATAACGGAGAAAATGTCTTTGCCAGTACTACGGACGATGGAATCCAACCAGCTCCCACTTTGAGCGATTAAAGATGCCATTCACCAGCTCAAGAACAATACAGCTGCTGGTAAGGATGATCTGAACTCATGAAGATGGGCCCGGAAAGGCTGCCATTTGTCTGATAGACACAATCTGAGAAACAGAACAGCTACTGGAGGGGTAGAAGGGGCAACGTGCCTCATTTACAAGAAAGGTGACAAGTTAAATTGTGAGAACTTACGAGCGATCACCATGCAAAACACGACCTAAAGTATTATGTCAGATCATCTTCCGTCGTCTGTCAACTGTAGTAAACGAGTCCGTAACGCTTTTTGTATGAAAAATTTTAAATTTTTGTTTAGGCCGTAATGCTTGAGCCTGCCCCTAGAGCGTTACGTAATTTGTGGACGGCGCCTAAGAGCAACGATGGAAGGTGTGCAAAATTGTTTAAAGATTTCAGGCGAACATTCAGTTTGTTTGAATCCCGCCGGGCTACGACAAGGTAATGAATTTTCGAGCCTGTTGTTCAATATCGCGCTAAAAGGTCTTATGTCAAAGCTGGGCTTAACAGCCGACAGGTACGATTTTCACGAGATGCAGTCAATTTGTTTGCTTCGCGGATAATATGGACATCGTCAGCCGAACAATTGAAAAGGCGGCAGACCTGTACACCCGTCTAAAACGCGAGGCAGAATAAGATGGACTGGTGGTGAATGCGATCAAGACGATTTAGAGTTCTTATGAGCACTTCCACAGTTATTAATTGAGAGCTTTCTTTGCCAAAGTTGCCATTTTCGCATTCGTATATCGTGAGGCAGGTACGATGATACTCTATGCCCAGGGAAGTCAAGGAAATTTCCTTTACGAAAAGATCCCGGACCGACCGGGAATCAAACCGCGGACTCTAAACACTCGGCTATGGAAGGTCCCGGCTGATAATAACGTTAACCGTGAAATACGGAGGCGCGACATCAGTGGGAGTCGGTGCTAGACAAGAGAGACAAGAAGCTGCGGTCAAAAAAGATTCACTCTTTCACCAGATGTAGGGTTTCAATGCTAGTAATGGACCGCTTAGTAGCTGAAATTCATTCTAGACGCTTTTGCGCAATGATATCTCAGACGCATATACGTTTTGTGGAGTCTAACTACAAATTCAATGTCTTTACTTCATAGTACGTCTATGAAACATACAAAATCATTCGATTTTTCCAGCGAAATATGCATTTGAAAAACTGTTGTCCGAATGCCTATTATGGACCCTCCCTGACTAACAATGTAATCGAAGTTCCCCCGGTGGATTTTCATAGGAATAAAGTTGCTTTGAGTGTTAATTTTATGTTTTTCTGTAAGGGGTCCATAATACGCAAAGGGTCCATTTTTTTTTTATGTTCGGAACATAAACCACTGCGACCAATATTTGATCTATTGTAGTATATCCCGTGTCCTTTGTGTAGTGCATGTCGTTTTACTTTGTCACTATCGAGAAGTGATAAAGCATTCGGTTTTCTTACAGTTGTAATTCCTAACTTGATCACAGGTAAGGATTTTAACTGAAAGGTTCCTACCCTTCGAAGAGTGTGGTGCATGCACTCTCCACAGGCGCGCCCCTTTATCAGGCAAAATCGGATCCCTCGATAAAGCCAAGAAATTACACCGATATTGTCCATGCATCAGAATCCTAGTCCTTACTTCTTCAAACTAGAGAACGAAATAAATAAAAGATTAGAAAACAAATTGTTGAATTCGGCTCATTTTTTTCCTTGTCTCAAGATCATTCTCGGCAACTGGGAAGACCGAGACTTGTCACTTTCAACAAGGTTTAAAATGTAACTAGGACTAAAAGTGTTCCTTTGATTACTATAATATCCTGTTCTCTTCGTTTGAAGCAGTCAGGACTAGGGTTCACTGGTAGATCTTTACCCCATAACGCACCACGAAAAGGTGATCTACCCGCGTTATGGGTCAAGGGTCAAGGGTCCATAACCGGCATCGACTCCCTACCATGTACAAGACGCTTGGATTAATTCTACGAGTGGCGTGAGGTGACAATGGATCATTAAAATAACTAAAACAGCCGCTATGGAAGGCATAGATAGCGCCACCGTAGCCTTGTGTGTTTGACAGAACAGCAATGCTGTCACAATGTGAAATCCCATATACAGTGGCGCCTTTGTTTTGATGCGATGAGCACTGACAAAAACTACCTTCAATGATCAATTGTCGGTGTCGTATAAGCCATTTTACGAAGCCTGGTCAAATGACAGGAGACCTGGGATTTTTCAATCATCGGCGTCAGTTTTCGCGATGATGATGGTTGATGACTGTGCGCATTTCTAGCGTAGCTTTTCATCCAGGCGAAAACTTAAATGGAGAAAAATTATTAAAAAATTTCTGATCACAAAAGTGCTTTTTTATGTGCAATATGGGTAACAAAGAAGTAGCTGATACAATAACTAGGTGTAATGTTGCAGTAACGAACATTTTTGGATCTCATTTTTGTCATTTTCTCCATGTCCTCGTTTGGTAAGATGAGGCGTTATTGAAAGTCACGCTGGATTTAATCCCATGTCTCCTGTCAATTGACGCCGTTGCGGCGATCAGCTGTTCCGAAACGTCTCGTAAAATGGCTTATAGCGAGGTGACAATTTTCGACTCGAATGAAGTGACTCGCCGTGCAAAGCAATACAAATAGGGGAAGACGGGGTAAGACCGCCCGCCTAAGCAACTTAATTCATATGTCAAAATTAAGAATCGTTAAATACTTTTTCGACGCAGCATGTCGTTTTTTGATGCCTTAGACATGATCGAAAAATATCACAGGCTTTGTATTTGTAAAAAAATATTTATTTCTTGAAGCTAGTTTTATACCCGGCAAATAAAGAATAAAATAATATGTTAATCAGTCCACAGTCCGAAAAATCTCCTTTTCTGCGCTTACGGCAGCCAATATTTATTGCTCAGAAATCCTGTAGGTACGAACAAGTAAAAGGTACCAGAGTCACAAGGAGAGATAGGTAGACATGACAGTCCTTTCCCCTTTAGAAACTTTCTAATAACTCTTTAAAAAGCGACCTTCACGTCATAACAACTCATAAAACGAACAATCGAAAATATACCTACAAAAATCCACAACTGTATGTTCATAGAACTTATTTCATGAGTTGTAGTCAATTTTTCGTACATTCACATTGCCCAAGAACAATTTAGTTCAACTCAAATTGGCAATTTCACCATACTCAAATAAACAAAATTGGAAATTTCACCATACTCATATAAACAAAATTGGCAAACTCGCCACCTCAAAGAAAAACTATAATCGTCAACACACATTTCCATGATCCTCGTCGCCACTTTTAGGGGGAAGTCCTCTATGCCCGGACACTTTTTGTTTTTTGGTAATATTTAGTTACCGGTTATTTTTGTACAATATAAAAAATTCACATTATTTGAAGTAAAAACTCACATGAGAACAAAAATAAACCTTTAAAATTCTTTTTTTATGGTGGATTACACTATGTACCAAAAATGGTATGCACTGAAATGTGTCCTTTATGGCCGGACACTATGTCCTCTATGCTCGGACACTATGATTTTCACCATCAAAGTTTACACCAAACCCACAGAAAGGCCAAGGGGTGCTTCGTATGTCAGCACATGCCTTGTGGGTTCAATCTTTGCATGATGTACAGCGTATGAAGCATATTAGCGAGATTACAGGTTAGTTCCATAAACTTCTTTTTGATCAGCGCGCATAAATCGATTCGCCATATGTCGTCGTCTATGTTGCATTAGCGGTTGTTCGTATTCAGATGAAAATGTCTTCGGGAATTTAACGCGTTTAAAGTTCTTTATAATTTCTTTGTAAGCTCGAAGGTTGAAGTGTGCTCTTAAATACAGACAACTCTCCCTTACTCGATCTCCGTATCTCAATATCTAACTATAGAACCACAGTAAAATTTGGTGTTCATGGCTACCTCGATGGTCCCTTGAATCGCATATTTGCACTGGTTTATTATTCTGTAACACGATGGTCCCTTCATTATCGAGTTATGTAGAGATGACTGTACATCATATGTTGTGGCTGCTTCTCGTGCGCTCATTTGCCTTAGGCAGCATCCATTTATTACGTAACGCTAAAATCGGAAATTTTTGACCCCCTCCCCCCCGTCCGTAACGCTTTTTGTATGAAAAATTTCAAATTTTTCTATGAGCCGTAACGCTTGAGTAAACTCCCCCCCTCCCCCTAAAGCGTTACGTAATTTGTAGATGCCGCCTTAGAAGCATTATGTTTACAGCACTTTATAACGCCTCCAAGAACCGAAAGTTTTGTTGTTTTTGCTTTATATTTGTTGCTGTTTGTTTTTTGTGCCCTGCATTTATGAAAAAGCGAATTATAAATTAAATCCCAGTTATTAGGTTAACATTTTCACTGTCCGCTCATAGAGGACTAGAGGTGTCCGGCCATAGAGGACTTGCAATGGTTTACAAAAAAGGTTGATTTCCTTTGAAATTCGACATTTTATAATGAATTTTGCATTGTGATTGATGCAAAACTTACTGAAGTCAACGTACGGAGACAATTCAGCTTACATTATAAGCAACATTTGTGACTACACTTACATGAAATTTCATCGTTTCACATTTTTTTGGTAGATTGTATCAGAGTGAAACTTTCAACAGCTACTGTTTGTTTACGTTTGGACATGAAAACGTCATAATTTGTATACACTGCAAAAATGTATTTGTTATAATCCTGGAATACTAAAATCTTTATATAATTATTCGTTTTTGGAAAATTCAAACTGTCCGGGCATAGAGGCTGTCCGGCCATAGAGGACTTCCCCCTATAGCTTGAAAAAGTGATGTTTTATCATGATTATTTTTAGTGACGGGGTAAAACCGCCCACCCACGGAGCGACCACCACGATTTTCATACAAAATTTTGCAAAAATATATATCAGTTCCCTGTGATTCTTAAAAGTAGTATGTTTTATTAATTCTACATTGATTAACGTTGATATTGGATCATTTTTAGGATTAATTTTTTCAAAAAACCTAGATATATACTTACAGTGCTGTTCTGAATAATAGCAGCGCATGTTGATTTTCATACAAAATGCTCAACTTTGACATGCTGTAGTTTTGTTCCCTTTCAAGCAATCGAGCTGAAATTTTCTCCACAGAACTACAAATATGATCAATTTTGTAACTACAAAATTTCAGTTTTTTCTGAGTCCCTGCCGAAAAGTGAGACACTAGGTGAAATTTTTCGAAAAAATAGCAGTTTTTCATTTTAAAATTTTTCTTCTACAAATATTTTAAACATTTTCGGTTTAGGTGTTGGTTTGATAAGTAGGAGGAGATTGTTCCAATGGTAAGTGATATACAATTTAAAACTATAACGTCAAGCCGAAATTCAAATTTTTAAAACTGCTATTTTTTCGAATAATTTCACCTAGTATCTCACTTTCCGGCAGGGGCTTAGAAAATTTTGAAATTTTGTGTTTACAAAATTGGGCATATTTGTAGTTCTGTGGAGAGAATTTCAACTCGATTGCATGAAAGGGAACAAAACTACAGCATGTCAAAGTTGAGTATTTTGTATGAAAATCGACTTGCGCTGCTATTATTCAGAACAGCACTGTATCATCACCTTAATACACCCATATTTTGGAAAAATAAGCGGATTTGGCTTGGATTTTTAACAAAACTGATTTTAGGTTACTTGAATAGTAATGTACAGCGTAGTTACTACATTGTAATTGTAATTTGTAATTGCTCAATCCACACCCTGGCAGACAATTATCCGCCCATCTAGACACGGGCTGGGTGAGGACCTACCAAGCCTCCCCCGTTAACATGTCCTATACCGTTTAGCACACCGGGATCTTCCACAAGCAGGCGCCGGAATTAAAGCGGTCCCACAAGCTTCAGATACATTAAATAGATTTAGTCTCTCTGGCACTAAACCGAATGGCGCCCTCCGCTTCACCACTAGTACTGCTTCCCCACACGCCAAGCACAATATCGAAAGTAGCGCGTTGTATAGCAAATACAGTACACCACCTCCGACACTATGCCAAATGTACAGGAAAAACAGCACCAGTAAGAAAGCGGAAGGCGCACCACTCGGTTCAGTGCCAGAAGGACTATAAGTATAACGAAGAAGAAATGAAAAGATAGTAGAGTTGGTTCGGTTATTTTTGATTGCTGAAACGAAAAAAACAGAAAAAACAGAAACAAAGTGTTAACATTAAAACGGGGTTTTATAATTGATAAATGAATCGATAGTTTCTCATCTGTTACGTTTCCTTATCGTAGCGCTGGCGATTTTTTCCATCTCCAGGGTGTTCGTCTCCGCTCGAGCAATGAGGACCATGATGAAATGAGAATATAAAAATGTGAGCATTAGTGTTGATCTAGTAATAGATTAATTTAAACTGCTTTTCATGTGCTAAGTAACTTGTAAACTCCTACTCAATTATGTTTTGTTGGCCTACACGTTTTATTTAGACACAACTTTTATTTAGAAAACTATTTGGATCCGAGATTTTAGGTGCAGATTGAGCATGTTTGATAAAACAAGCATCCTGTTTTCAGTTAAAGAATGTTCAAGAAGTTGATGATTCTGTTATTTATACTGGCTACATACAAGAATTCACTATTGATGTAATATATGGATATTGAAAGTTCCAACGCGCGATTATAATACTTCAGTTTTCGTGCTGTTGTATTGGTGTAAGTAGTGGGAAACCAATCAGTTTGGTGATTCTAACGGTAACAAATAGCAAGACGAAAGGAAAGTTGATAATCTATCATCATTATGATTTCAGTCCTAATTTCATGATCCGTTTAATAAATTCCGCGTATGATTCGGCAATTTTAACAATTTATACATGTGTATTCGAAGAAAACAGACTACGAGCATTTATTACCTGTTGCAAGGTTCCTAAGTGATCATATATTTATCATTTTCTACAGCCTAATTTAATAATACCTACATTGGGTTGTAACAAAAATTTGATCTTGGGATGTTGATTTGCCTCCTAATCATAGTTTCGACAATAGTCACATGCTTACTATCCCTTATGGCAGTGTTGTTGATTCTATTGTCTATCGCTCATCAGTTTCGCGCCACCCGGCAGGGACTTGGTCCTATGTACCCAATACTCTGCTGTGTCTTAACTTCACGCAATACATTCTGTAGATGTGTGATACAGTTTGCGGAATATTATGATTTATCACTTCGTTCAGATGGAAAATTCTGTTATGGTACCATATTCACATATCAGATAACTCCCACCTGGAACGATGTAATACATCGGAGACATGTAGATTCAGATGTATGTATACGATCTATGCCTAGTTCGGCTCTGATCGACAGGCAATCAGTGTATTCAGTTTTTCAACTAGCTTGAAGCGATGAACGTTTCAAGACAAGCTCTCCACTATATCTGCTAGCAATCACCGGTCGTCGATAGACATTTCGGTTCTTTTCTGCTAAAGATAGATCCGATTGTATGCCAAAGACTATGGCTCATGCTTTTCAATACAGCTGGAAAAACAAGAACTACACCCAGCACCAAATAGTACGTAACTATGAGGCGGACCGGAAGGTTTGATGAGCAATCCCCACCAATGTACAGCGTAGTTACTACATCTACAAATATTTACAATTCATATTTCACTTCAGTGAACCCATATTTCACATTTCTGTTATAGCATGGACGGGTAATTTGTTATGATTTTACAAAAAATCCCTTACGAAATCCTTAAGTGAGCATCTGTTAAATTTAGATCAAATTCAATATCGACGAGCAGAAACTTTGTTTTTGATATTTATTTCATTTTCATTTTCATTTTCATTTTGCAGCGTTTGGTGGGGCAATGAGAGCGCAAGTCAGTCCAAAGCCGGGGGCAGGGATAGGTAATGGCCGTAATAGTCTATGCGGACCACTTGAACACCATCGGAAATGATAGGAAGGGTTGGGGTAGGGTATAGGAAATTGGAGAAGACTTGACACAGTAATGCGATTAATGCTGCAAAATGTAAATGTGCTGAGATCAATTTAATTTAAGTTTTGAAGTTTAGTTTGATTTATTAAAATTTCAAACAATTGTACAAGTAAGAAAGAATGAGCTGATCGCTTTATATAAATTTAATAAACAACAAAGTAATAACAATATGAGAGTGATGTTAAGAACTGCTGATGGCACGATGCGACGCTTTAGGAGCTTTTGAAAATGATTGAACATTACTATGAAGAACGCAATTCAATCGATGGTGACAACTTTACAAACTTTATCTGTTTTTATCATGTACAGATATAAAATTATAATTCAGTTCACTGATTGGCGGTGCTGATTTATATAAAAATATTTGATATTATTAAAATGAAATGTGTTACTTACTCATGTTGTTAATACTTCCCTGACCAGAATTATTCTGTTTTGAGCATCCTTTTCGAAGCTATTCTATCCAGTTATCCATTGACTGCTTACAATTCTGAAATTATTCTTATTGTGCATGCTCATGCATTATATTAGTAATGATCATAATCATGCAACAGATAAGAAGGTGAGAAAGAGAGAATATAGGAACAGTGATTAGTAATGAATAATTATGTAGTCTTGTTAGAATAATAAACAATTAAACAGCACTAATGAATAGCTTAAAAAATGACATTACAGCATAGCTGAGCCTTTAGGTCAGAAGACAAAATCTAAATTTTGTAATAAAAAGGTTGCCATTGCTTTGAAATTCACCCAACATCTTATCAAAGCTACTAACAACAGCGATCAATTATCAAAACTCATCGCTCCCTGGAAAATATAATCCCAAGCCCAGGAAGAAACATTGTTTTTGATATTTATTATGAAAAATTCAATGTAAACGTCACCCTAGCTGGTTCGGAATGTCAAAAATCTTGTGTTTATGGAAAGTGCTTGGTGAACTTTTAAGGAAACCGTCATTTTCATGCTAAACTGAAGGTGGTCCGTCTTACCCCGGCGGGCGCTCTTACCCCGTCTTCCCCTACCGGTCTCTGTAGTAGTCCTCTACGGGCATGTAACGTAGAATCCGCTCGAGGAGGACCTGCAAGCACATGTAGTCATCGAACGTCGGGTATATCCAGGAAGCGGCCAAAGCTGGAAGGATACGATGGGCAGGACATGTTGTTTGAATTCCGGACAACAACCCTGCAAGGATGGTATTCGCTTCGTATCTGGTTGGAACAAGAAGGCGTTAAGCGCATCGAGGTGGACGGATAAGTGCACAGCGATTTGGCTAGCGTGGGGCAGAGAGATTCAGCCACGAACCGAGTATTGTTGCGTAAAACTAATGGTTCAGTGTTATCTGCTTAAATGTTAACTAAATAAATGGAATGAAATATCTGATGAACTCCTGCAGAAAAGAACTCATACAAGGATCTTAAGAGGATTATCTAGGTCTAGGAAATTTCTGGAACAATCATTGGAAAAACTACCAAATCATACCTTCAGTTCCAAATAACTTTTACGAGTTACTGAAAAAATCTGCTTGAGATTTCCTAGAGGACTTTTTGTGGGACTATCTCGATGAAATTCTGTATGAATCTTTGGGAGAACTGTTGCGGATTGTGACATGAAATTATTCAACGTGCTTTCATCATTATTTAGACGTAATACTAATTTTCCAAAATCTTTATTATTCATGAAAATATGTTCTGTTGTATTGAATTACAGGTCGTAAAGTGGATGTTGCTTCTATCCGAGAGTTTGTAGTTTTTGTTGTTTGTCCTGTCCTGTTTTTTTTGTTGCGCTATGGCCTAGTATTTCACTTCAAACGAGCTTCTTTCTTAGATCCTATCCATCGATACAGTTCAAGTCAATCAATATCAGTAAATAAAAACTTACTACGGACATACATATTTCCGGTCATATCAGTTATTTGTTGGCGTACTTAAAACGAAGATCCTAAACTTATAATCATCCATCAAGGAAAACGTTCAACCCCGCCTTATGCATCACAAGCGGAAGGAGAAATGCAGGGAAATGAAAAAGCAGAGCGAGGGGTGGAAATTTACTCCGCCGAATCGGACGATTGCCAGATGAGACGTTCTTCGTAGAAGTCTATGACCAGCTGCGGACAGTGCTTGCGTGCTTCCTTGGATGAAACGAGCTGGGCCTTGTCCTTGTCCTTCCACTGGATCAGGAACAGAAGCTCGTTGTTTGCTTCGGTTGCTCCGAGAATCTTCTCCGGCACGTATCCTCGCTCGAATCCGTTCATGCCGTCATCGCTGGCCGCTGCATCATTGTCTGCGGCTGTGGTCTTGGATTTGTTGGACTTGGTCGAAGCGGAATCATCCTTGTCGTCATCGGAACCGTCATCACCATCGGAATCGGCCTTTCGCTTTGAACTGCTAGTGGACGATGGTTTACCGGGTTTCTTTTTGTCCTTCTCCTTCTCTTTCTCCTTTGTGGCACTTTCTTTTCTGGCCGCAGCTCGGGCATCTTCGAATGCCTTGATCAGTTCCGGGCATTCGAGATTTTCCCTAGGTTCCCAAGTGTTCGCCGAGGAATCGTATCCCTTCCATTTCAGGAAATACTCTACCTTTCCCTTCCGTTCCCGCCGATCGACGACCTTCTCCACGACATACTCCTCTTCCTCGCTGGACTCGCTATCCGAATTCGGTTTGTTATCCTTAGCTTTGCCCATTTTTTTATCTGGAAAGAGTGAAATATAACATACAATCATTAAAAAATCCTTTTTCATTTAAAAGAAATTTCCAATGATCTCTTGCCAGGATCTCAGAAAAACTCCTCAACTTCTGAGGAATGCTTGAAGGTTTTTCTGGATGAATTGCAAAGATTATTATTGTAAAAACTACTTGCATCTCTGGATGAAATTATACAGGATGCATTCAGAAATTCCATGAAAAATCCTTGAACAGAATCCCTGAAGAAACTTGTGTAAAAACTATCGAAATAATTGCCTCAGAAATTGCTGCTGTGAAACCTCAAATGAAATTTATAAGAATCCATGGAAAATTTAATTTACTTTGCAATATCCTGTAGAAGTTATTCGTAAATTAAATGTTAGAAAAATTTATTGAATGTCTGGAGAAACGTAATGATGAGTCAGTGTTTAAATTTATTGATGAATCTCTGGAAGAGTTTTCAAAAGATTTCCAGGAATAGTCCTTAGAGGGATTTTAGAGTAATTTCTAGTATAAACCGTAGATCAGGCCTGCCCAACCTTTTTCGCTCTTTTTTTACATAAATGGTTGCCGCGTTCGCAATAACTTTCTGATCCGAGAAATTTATACCTTAAATGAAAGATTGGAATTATATCTGATTGATATACATACAAAACCAAATTTATAATAAACTTTTTGTTCGCAATGCATGCAAAGGCAAACATCAGTTCAACCCGCGGGCCGCACTATTTTTTCGACTTAACTGCATCTGTAGCGAAGAGTTTGATATAAAGTCAAATTTTTATACATGGATCAATCAGATATAATACCAAGCTTTCATTATTGGTACAAATCTCTTAGACAGGACTATTGTTGCGAACGCAGCAACCATTTATGTCCAAAAAGAGCCAAAAAGGTTGAGCAGGCCTGCCGTAGATGAATTCACTCACGGATAAATATCTGGAGGGAATCCTAGAACAGTATCCGGTAAAAATGTTCAGAACAGTATCCGCTAAAATGGGGCGAATAGAAACTCCGACATGTTTGGATGTGTAAAACTTAAAACGTGTGGATAAAAAACAATTTTATTAGTCCCAAATATGGGTCACGTCTTCCTTTGCTGAGACCCCATTTGCTGTTAAAAAAATAAAAAATATATCATACAAAGATTTATGAAAATGTTGTCACCCGCGATGGGGCGAATAGGAACAATGTTCAGTAAATATCAATATTTTTTTCATTTTAAATAAAAAAATAAACTCTTTTTCAAGTACATCTCAAAGAAATATCCCAATGTATTTACCTAGTGAAGGAAAAAATTAAAATTTTTAAAAACAATTTCAATTTTTGATCATGTTGGAAATCGGCAAAAATGGCGGATGTTTTAAGCTGTCAAAAATGGTTAAGATTTCAATATTTTCTTCTCAATTTTATAATGAGAAATGTAGCAAAATTATTAATTTGAAAATAGTCTATCGATACTCTGTTGCTATTGAACTAATGGGAAAAAATATATTTCATGGGCTTTTTAAAGTTTATCATTACATAATAATCGCATTTCTAACTGTAGGTCGCTTTGTTTCTATTCGCCCCATGTTTTCTATTCGCCCCGTTTTACGGTATGGACATTTTTCATTTTCGTTTTGCAGCGTTTGGTGGGGCAATAAGAGCGCAGGTCAGTCTTCCCATGAACCGAACCGATGAACGCACTTCGTCTCTGTACCAGTGCCAGTGTATCAAACCGAACCCGGTACATGTGTACTTCGGTTCAAACTTGAGTTCAAATAATGGTACCAAGCAGGCAGACAGGGAATCCACGCGGATATATTTCTACGATCATATATGGAACTTCTTGGTTTAAATCGCAACAATGCACTTTTTATTTTGGCTTTGTGCACTAGCAGAAAAAAAAGAAGATCAGAAACGTTTGCCAACTATTTCTCCAGTTTAGTGCCTTTGAAAACGCGAGTAGGGTCACAAGTCGACCATTGTGACGGCCATTTTTGGATTCCGAGATGTTTCACCTTATAGTTACAGAAATTAGAACCCACCCAGCATAGTATAGCATAGCCTGACTGTAAATTAGTGTGGGACAAAATATAGGTTCTCGCTCCAGTCAACTTTATGGATAGCACCTAAGTCCCACAACAACTGTACAAAATTTTAGCTCAATCGGTAGAACCATATTTTAACACCAGCCAAAGATGGCCGCCATAATGACCGACTTGTGCCCCTGATCACGTTTCCAAAGGCACTAAGCTGGCGCAATAGTTGGCAAACGATTATGATCTTCTTATTTTACGCTTTCTGTTAGTACATAAAGCCAACATTAAAAGTGCACTGTTGTTGGAAGCTTTATTTGCGAGATTTGTGCCTTTGAAGTTTAAGTGCTGTTTTACCTTAAGGAATCATCGACTTTTAGAATTATCGAGTTATAGGATATAACAACATACAATTATATGGAACAAAAAACGACTGAAATTATATTTGCCTAAAATACGAAGCAATTGATGCATTAACAATATGATAAATAGCGTTAAATATATATGTTTTGACACCGTTGCAGGTTGTCATATGCACTCCACGGTTGACCTGCAGCAACAACGCGAAACACTATATTACGCTGCTGAAAGTCAACGAGCATCCCCTAAATCCTATCCTTCCCCGAAAATTATTGTTTTCCCTAACCTGGACCAAAACCGTGAGTTCTACGGTACCCCAAAACTAACATAGAACGTTAAAAAGAAAATGTAGTGATATTGTAAAAACATGTATTCGGCTCCGTTATGCCTAATGACGCTTGAGCCTGAAAAATAAATGATAAAGTAAAAAAATAGATGTAGCTGCCTGAAATCATTAACCAATAGTATCGATAATATTAATTAGAACTAGAATTCCTGATATTTTTTCTCGAAGAATCTGATAAATTTCTGAAAAAATGTTAAATTAAATTTGAACCATTAAAAGACCATCCGTATAAACAGACAATGTTTAGAAACTTGCATTCAAATCTCGCATAACTTGCAATCTCGTCCTAAAAGCCATTGGTAACTGAGTGTGTAGCTCCTTGTTTCTAAGTACAGCAGATCACAAGTTATGCGAGAAATAAAGACTTTTCATTGACCTGATCAAAACGTTTTGTAACTATCAGGCATACGTTAAATGTATAAATAAACCAAAAACTAGACACCAAATCTCTAGAAGAGACCTGAAATAGCGAAATTAGTGGTCGTTGTTTTTCGAAAAAGCGACTTTTTATTGCGTATGAGACCAGATCACTAATAAGTGACTCGCTTCCAACCCTGCTTTAAAGACCTATTAGATATGGACTTTTTAGAAGTTCGCTTTAAAATAGTGACAAAGTCTCTAAGAGACCTGCTACCATCACTGGTATGTTTTTACCTACCTTCAAAGCGTTCAAATGTTGAGGATAAAATCGATGGTGGCGCTTTTAGTGGCAAGCGACGAGACAAGCAAACCAGTCTGGGAAAACGAAAGAAAAAAAAAAGCATAAAAAGAAAAAATGCCGTCATGTTTGCCGCTCAGATTTGGAAGCAAATTTTATCCACTTACCGCTCCGGCGATCCAAACGAATTTATCGCACCCGCGTTGGAAAATCCTTTCGGCAACCGGAAAGGAAGCTTTTGTGCAGAATCTCAGCGGAATTGATGCGAAATTTTTCACCCAAACACTTGCTACCGTGGTGAACCTCGTTCGGCAAACAAAAATGCGCGATGGCTTCCTCTCCGTTTGATGGGATCTCGATCTCGGCGGCGGCGCCCGCAAAACTTCTGACAGTTCAACGGTGCCCTGCCGGAAAGTTATAATTTTATACCAGTTATTTTGCGGCGGTCCCAAGGTAATTATAGGTGCACGGAAAAAGTTTATGTATTTATTTATTGCGATATTTTTCTATGGTTTTGTTCACAAATTTCATAACGCCAAAATGGCCATTTTCAACACCCACCCAACCCCTCATAACGCATTTTGTAAGAATATTTTCTGAATTTTGTACGACCTGTTACCCCTGTAATATCTTGAAGACATCCACCCACCCTCTGCAGCGTTATGAAATATGTGACTGGGCCCTATACATAGAACAATCCAATTACCTGCGTAGTATAGGCAATGTTGACAAAATTTCCTTTGTTTGCTGTGAGTACTATCACAACATTGCTTTTGTTTGCTGTCAGCAAGTAAACATATACAGAATTGGGTTCCGGATCATTTGGCCGAACGCCATTTGGCCGAATTTGAAAACAGTGGTGCACTACAGTTAGAATGCACTTGTTAAAAAATTAAAAGCTGAATTTCAAAGAACTTCTTCAGCATATTCTTAGTGTAAGAAACAGTCTTCGGCACTGATTGCAAAAAATCGTAAATGCAAACAATTTTTCACTTCTCTGCTAGCGGTAATAAGTGCCAGCAGGGGGTTTCGCAGGGGGGTCAGCTTTTGACAGTAGCTAAAACGGTCTTCGACTAATTCGTCCTTCAGCAGGATCAGTTTGCTTCGATTACTAGAATCGTCATGTGTAAATTATTTTATAGTTCCAGCAATCAGAAGTTTTGGAGTTCACAAATAGGGCGATATTCAAAACTGAAAAGGCAATAGATGGCTCTTTTTCAATGGTAGTAAAAACGAAATCCTGAAGCAAAGAAAGCACCTCGGAAGATGAACTAAACACAAAAAGTTATGTTTTCACTTTACACTTGATTTCTAATCACTACTTTTTTGATTCAGTTTCCTAATTGCGAGCAATTTACGATTTTCATTATTTTCCATACGTTTTGACAGCTCTCCGACTACCATTCTTCCATGCGCTTGTGTTGAAAGTTTGAGAAATCTGAGAATCCAGCGTAGCGCGATCAGTGAGAGGAATACAAACATCAGTGTCGCCGCTCGGCGGCCGGTAAAAGAAACTGAATGTTCGAAAGGTTACTTACTTACTTATTTGGCTTTACATCAATTATCTTGATAAAGCCTCGCCAACAATATTTCGCCAATTCCCTCGGTTCATGGCCGCTTCTCTCCATCCTCGACTGTGACCCACGCTCTCCAGGTCCTGGTGTACCTGGTCAATCCACCTAGCTCGCTGCGCCCCACGCCTTCTTGTTCCGACCGGATTCGTGGCGAACACCATCTTTACAGGGTTGTTGTCCGGCATTCTTGCAACATGCCCTGCCCAGCGTATCCTTCCAGCTTTAGCTACCTTCACGATACTGGGTTCGCCGTAGAGTTGAGCGAGCTCGTGGTTCATCCTTCGCCGCCACACGCCGTTCTCCTGCACGCCGCCGAAGATCGTCCTTAGCACTCGGCGTTCGAAAACCCCAAGAGCTTGCAAGTCCTCCTCGAGCATAGTCCACGCCTCATGCCCATAGAGGACTACCGGTCTTATGAGCGTTTTGTACATCGTGCATTTGGTGCGGGGGTGAATCTTTCTTGACCGCAGTTTCTTCTGGAGCCCATAGTAGGCACGACTTCCGCTGATGATGCGCCTTCGTATTTCCCGACTAACATTGTTGTCAGCCGTCAACAAGGATCCGAGGTAGACGAACTCGTCCACCACCTCGAAGGTATCCCCGTCTATCGTAACACTGCTTCCTAGGCGGGCCCTGTCGCGCTCAGTTCCGCCAACCAGCATGTACTTTGTTTTCGACGCATTCACCATTAGCCCGACTCTTGTTGCTTCGCGTTTCAGGCGGGTGAACAAATCTGCCACCGTTTCAAATTTTCTCCCAATAATATCCATGTCGTCCGCGAAGCAAACAAATTGTCCGGATCTCGTGAAAATCGTGCCTCGACTGTTAAGTCCGGCTCTCCGCATGACACCTTCAAGCACAATATTGAACAACAGGCACGAAAGTCCGTCGCCCTGTCGTAGTCCCCGCCGAGACTCGAACGAACTGGAGTGTTCGCCCGAGATCTTCGCGCAGTTTTGCACACCGTCCATCGTTGCTCTGATCAATCTTGTGAGCTTCCCGGGAAAGCTGTTCTCGTCCATGATTTTCCATAGCTCTATGCGGTCGATACTATCGTATGCCGCCTTGAAATCGATGAACAAATGGTGCGTAGGGACCTGGTACTCACGGCATTTCTGGAGGATTTGCCGCACGGAAAAGATCTGGTCCGTTGTCGAGCGGCCGTCGATGAAACCTGCTTGATAACTTCCCACGAACTCGTTTGCTATAGGTGATAGACGACGGAAGAGAATCTGGGATAGCACTTTATAGGCGGCGTTTAGGATGGTGATTGCACGATAATTTTCACACTCCAGTTTGTCGCCCTTTTTGTAGATAGGGCATATAACGCCTTGCTTCCACTCCTCCGGTAGCTGTTCCGTTTCCCAGATTCTGACTATCAGCCGATGCAGACAAGCGGCCAACCTGTCCGGGCCCATCTTGATGAGTTCGGCTCCGATACCATCCTTGCCAGCGGCTTTGTTGTTCTTGAGCTGTTGAATGGCATCCTTAACTTCCCCCATCGTGGGAGCTGGTTGATTTCCGCTGTCCGCTGTGCTGACGTAGCCATCGCCTTCGCTGTCCTGACCTTCTGTGCCTGTGTTCTCTGCGCCATTCAGGTGTTCATCGTAGTGCTGCTTCCACCTTTCGATCACCTCGCGTCCGTCCGTCAAGATGCTCCCATCCTTATCCCGGCACATCTCAGCTCGCGGCACGAAGCCTTTGCGGGATGTGTTGAGCTTCTGATAGAACTTCCGCGTTTCTTGAGAACGGTACAGCAACTCCATTTCTTGGCATTCCACCTCTTCCAGGCGGCGCTTTTTGTCCCGGAATAGGCGGGTTTGCTGTTTCCGCTTCTGTCTGTATCGTTCCACGTTTTGCCGCGTACCATGCTGCAGCATTGCAGCCCGCGCTGCATTCTTTTCCTCTAAAACCTCCTGGCACTCCTCGTCGAACCAATCGTTTCTTGAGCTCCGTTCCACATATCCGACAACGCTTTCGGCAGCGTCGTTAATGGCTGCTTTGACTGTCCTCCAGCAGTCCTCAAGAGGGGCTCTATCGAGCTCGCCCTCATCCGGCAACGCTGCCTCAAGATGCTGCGCGTACGCATTGGCGACATCCGGTTGTTTCAGCCGCTCGAGATTGTACCGGGGCGGGCGTCGGTACCGTACATTGTTGATGACGGATAGTTTTGGGCGCAGTTTCACCATCACCAGGTAGTGGTCGGAGTCAATGTTGGCGCCACGATAGGTTCTGACGTCGGTTATGTCGGAGAAGTGCCGTCCATCGATCAAAACGTGGTCGATTTGCGATTCTGTCTGCTGAGGTGATCTCCAGGTGTACCGATACGGGAGGCTGTGCTGGAAATAGGTGCTACGAATGGCCATGTTCTTGGAGGCGGCAAAATCTATCAGTCGTAGGCCGTTCTCATTCGTCAGCCGGTGGGCGCTGAACTTTCCAATCGTCGGTCTGAACTCCTCCTCCTGGCCAACCTGAGCGTTCAAATCTCCTATGATGATCTTGACGTCGTGGCTTGGGCAGCGGTCGTACTCGCGTTCGAGCTGCGCGTAAAATGCGTCCTTGTCATCATCAGTGCTTCCGGAGTGTGGGCTATGCACGTTGATTATGCTGAAGTTAAAGAATCAGCCTTTGATTCTTAACTTGCACATTCGTTCATTGATCGGCCACCACCCGATCACGCGCCTTTGCATATCACCCATCACTATGAAAGCTGTTCCCAGCTCGCGTGTGTTGCCGCAGCTCTGGTAGATGGTATACTAAACGTTCGCACCAATGCTCCTGTCCAGCACACCTCCTGCAGCGCTACGATGTCGAAACCGCGGGTCTTCAGTACATCGGAGAGTATGCGAGTACTTCCAATGAAGTTGAGAGATTTGCAGTTCCACGTACCGAGTTTCCAATCGCTAGTCCATTTTCGTCGCTGTGGTCTTTGCCGATTGTTCCGGTCCGTATTCTCTCGTTGACGTTCCTGTGCTGATGTGTTTTTACGGTTGGCTTGCAGGGCCTGACACCAACCCCCTAGATTTCCAGAGGACCATTCCCCCTAAATGTTCGGAGGGCCATAGTGCGCAGTTTAGCTTAGAGTCCTTCTCTGGCACTCGGACGATGATCAGCCGCCCCTGACATGGGGAACAGACGCTGTTGTGAGCCGCTCCTAACGTGGAGTACAGACGCTCCAGGTTTGCAAAAGCAAACCCCCCCTTCCCTGTCAGCATACGACCAAAGTTCCCACCGGGGGTTGGTTACCCGATCTTCCCCAAGGTTACTCGTACCCCGGCCAGTACCACGAGGAGGTAGGGATAGGAGTTGCTGGGCAAGAGGCTAAGGACCGCACAAAGGGGTCTATTTTATTCCTGCAGGTACGCGAGGTACCAATGGTACGCCATGCCCAGCCATTTACCGCACCGAAAGGTTGTTGTCTGCAATTTTTGCCGCTGGCGCCAACTGTTAGTGGTTATGAACGAAATAAACAGTCTTTGAAACATTTGAAAACTCCACATCACAATCAACAAATTAATTATCTGATCAGTTATTGGGCCACACTTATGAATCCTACACATCAGCAATTTAGCAACTTGATTTTTTTTTTGTTCGTAATTCGGCCAAATGGCCGGACACCACAGAATTGCTGCCAAACACTCATTTCCTTGTTGGACTGACGTTGAGTGAAAGCTCAAATGATGTCAAACAAACATCGATACGTTTTCATTCTGAGGAAATCGATTTGTGTATGATTGATCGTGCGTTGGTATTCGTGACACTTTACTTGTAAACCTCTGTATTTCTATTTCTATTTAGATAGGTTAATATTTTCAAAGCTATGCGATCATTCCGACATCTGGTGGCTATGGAATCGTCAAAAAGAAGTTGGGTTAAAACGCACCGTGTGCAGCTCAGTAGTCGAGAAGCTTGACCTCGGGGCTATATCACATATGTAAATGCTTGGCATCAAATGCGAATGTTGTTTGAAACACGACTGCTTTAATGATATTTGCTAGATGTTTTCTTCAATCATCATCCATCATTGAAAAAGTCGTATTTCCGACGATTTTTTACAATTTATCTGTAATTCGGATACAAAAATGATGTACTACAATAATGTTCAGAAATGACAAAGAAATGATACTACGATTGAACTTTTATGATTAGGCATGAGGTTTAGAATCTCGTAGAACAAAAACTGTAGAGAAATGTATGTTTTACAGGTACTTAAATGAACAGATATCAATTTTATGAGGTCAAAACCATCTCTAATCGGCATACAGTGTTCTCAAAAGTTTTTAAGTACTAATAATTCGTTCAACTAGTGGTATTCATTCTGATTTTCATTTTTACAAATTCTCGGTAGAATTTTTTGAATGTAAAAAATATCCAAAAAACACAATTTCGACTTGAGGCACCTCCTAATCTTCTCCAAATTGGATGAAAATTTGTCTGGTAGTTTGTTTTAGTATTGCAACTAGGACTTGGGGGTGACTGGTTGAATCCCAGAAATTTTGATTTTTGTGAAACTGTCTAATGAACATATTCAAGTAACTTATCGATAACAGCACCACCATGATGTTGCTACTTGTGTTGCCAACTCAAAATTAGGATTTTTCTCCGTGTTAACCTATAAAATATCGGAGGCTCTTTCCATAATTTGAGCTTGTATAAATTTTAGTTCCGCTAGTGACCGTTAACGCCGCTAGTGGCGTCCGTTGATGATCAACAGCGAGCTGTCAAAGCTAGCAGCAATCTTTTATTTTCATTCACGTCTGCAAAACATTTCGAAGGAATTCGTCGCATTGTAGTGATTTCCCGTACGATTTTTACCCTCATCTATCGGTAGCGAATAATATCCACAGAAGAGAACCAGTTCTCCATGTAAACCCAATCGGACGACCTCCACGGAACATTGGCCATGGCGAGCAGCGGCAGCAATAACGCAATGTACTTGCGGCAGCAGTTCTCTGCCCTGCTGGGAAACACTTCGTCATCGATTAAGTTCATCTGCATTTCGACCCTGGTCGGATACGCGCTGTCCTTCTCGGACCGTGCCGTGGATATCCTGAGCGTCACGCCGGGATATTTGATGCCACCGACCTTCTGGATCTGGACGATATTCACCTTCTGCTTCATCGAGTTGCACTTCTGGGAAGTGTTGGTCGATTTGATTACGGTGGGTTTGTGCGGGAAGCTAATCGAACCGTCCTGGGGCCAAATGGAGATGCTGCAGTATTTTGCCATCACCAACACCGGGGTGGCGATCCTGACCAGTTTCTACTATCTGTTCTACTCAATGATCACCAAAGACGCGGAATTTCTGTTCGACGTTCACATCCACGGATTGGCCGGGATGAATGCAGGTATCTATTTTGGGACAGGGGCTCGATGGTTATGTTTGAATGGCTCATGAATCAAAATTTTGTACCTTTTCAGCTGTTAGTGTGGCCGTAACGCAAATCATGCCGGATCATTTGATTGCCCGGACCCCGCTGGGAAAGTTTTCAAATAGGTGAGTGGATAGTATTTCAGCAAGACTGGTAGCGAGACACCTTTTAGTGTCTTGATCACATATTTTGAAATCAGTCACTATGTAGTCTCTTATTAAAGGTTTTGCTACTACTTTTCCGGCAATAAAACGTAGCCGAAATTCAAGAAAAAATGGCAGAAAAATAGAAGCCATACTTCAAATCTTCAAGAAAACCATGCAACTGTTTTCTGCTTTCACCACCATCGAGTGACCAATCAATCAAGTTTTCAACTCGAACGGATGTTTGGTTCTTTAGTTTCGTGCTTTTGAAAATTGGAGGAGTTGACCTTTTTCTTGTTGCAGTGAATCCTGATACAAAATTCAAGAGTCTGCAAAGATCTCTTTAAAGTCTCTTATGCTTTTATACTTCAGGAAGCTGCTTCTACACACTTAGATTAAATTACCGAATTTGGTCATCCATTTACCGAAATCTCAACAGCTGAACGATCGGTAATCGGTTCGGTAAACGAATGGATTACGGATCTTTCGGTAATTTGCATTTTTAATTTCAGCTGTCAAAACAACCGAACAGTCGGTAATCGTTTATCGAAGAACTGCAAATTTAGGGTGCAGATTACCCTCCTTGGAATCTTATTTTCTCGAAACAAAAAGATCGGAAAAAGATTTGCATAGTCACCCTTCTTTATTTTACAACACAAATCAACAAACATTTCATTAAACCTACAGCACATAGAAATCAACATGTTTTATTCATCAAACATAGGGGTCTATCTTATAAGTCGAGTCGATCAAAATGACTCGACTGGAGTCACTGTCGACCAAAAAATATCGTTCGACACGGTCTGTCACTCGAGTTTTTCGACAGTTGTCACTCTATGTGACTGGATTACTATGGGAGCAGGGTGGGTGTACGGCTGTCAACTACAAACAAAGCTCGCCTAACAATCATCTCTCACGCGGGCCGTCCCAAACAGCATCATTTCTCACGCGGGCCGGCCAAACAGCACAGGTCGAAAACGCGGGCCATGACAGGTAGCAAATGCTGATGCTTTTCAACACTCAAACAGCGGGATGTCTAGCAGCGTTCTGAGCCACACGAACACACCCACAAAACATGAACGGTAGGCGCACCTCGTTGCGTGTACCCCCTGTATGGGAGTCGACGAGTGACATCTGAAATATGCATGCTTACTTTGATCGACAGTGATTACAGACGAGTCACATGAATGTGCTCGATTTACAAAATAGGCCCCATAATCGCTGATGGGATCGATGCCACCTCCTTTAAGATTTAAGATTTTTTAAATGATATAAATGAATAGGTGGATAGGCGTCGCAATGGAGCGACAAGATTTAAATTATATTAGGTGGTTAAAATTGAACAAGCCATTTTAAAGTCAGTAAGCATCGAAGCGTCCTGTATTTTGCCTAGTTTCTCTACTGGAAAAGGGTTGGCTCAAAGCTTTTAGCTTTGCTACCAACACAGGCAAAATACAGGAAGCTTCAATATGTCTCTATCATGTGTGCTCTTCCCGACAGTCACTATATGATCCAGCAGTTGGTAGCAAAGCTCAAAGCTTTGAGCCAACCTTTTTCCAGCAGAGAAGCTAGGCAAAATACAAGACGCTTCGATGCTTACTGACTTTAAAATGGCTTGGTCAATTTTCATCACCTAATATAATTTAAATCTTGTCGCTCCCTTGCGACGCCTATCAACCTATTCATTTCTATCATTTAAAAAAGCTTCTACAGACTCCCCTTAACTTTAAGTCACATGACCGATATAGCCATAACAAAATAGAATATAAAACAATAACGGTCGATACCTTCTCCTATGGATATTACACTGGTCCCACAATTATGGATCAATTAGAGCTTTGCAAAAAATTGAATAAACATAGAAAGCAAAATAAACTACATAGTTCAATGCATTCAACATTAAATTGTGTAGTTGGACATATACTTACTGCACATGAACATGAATACGAGTCCGGAGGAATGCAGACCGGTGCTTTTTTCTCACTCGTTTCTTATCATCCTACTAAGCAACAGATCGTTATTTTAGCAAGATTAGGAGGCACCTACATAATCGTTGCAATTCAGCATGAGCATAATGAGGGTCGTGAGTTCGAATCCCGTTTTGTTTTTGGTCGAATTGCAATTGGCAAAGAATGCTGTTAGTTAATAACTTGGTTAATAAAGTGCTCGGTTGACATTCAACTAAGAAGCAGGCTTCGTGTCAGTTGGAACGAAACGCCAGAAAAAATAAGAAGAAAAAGGAAGCGCCTTGTTGAGAAGTTGAGAAGCAAATTATGTTCTTGTTTGGGACGTAACGCCAGAAAGAAAAAGGAGAAGAGTTTGAAGAAATTCGTTAAGAGATTTTTTCCAAGAAACCCGAGTAGTTACTACGCTGATTGTTTCTGTCATCTTCATAATTTCATCGACAGTTTGTATCAAGAGTTGCTTCATAATTAGGAGCTCTTCCAGTAATTCCACGAAAAAATCGACCAACTTTTCTTGTGGGAATGGGTCATTTGGCCTAAAGCCATTTGGTATATGGTCGTTTGGCATAACGCCGTTTGGCATAATAACCATTTGACATAACGGTCATTTAGCATAAGAGTGATTCCAAGCAACAGCACCAAAATTTGGTAAATTTTTTAATTCATTTTTTTCTATTGAGCTGAAACTTTGCACAGTTTTCCAGTTCCATCTAAATCGTCATTTTCCGATATCAAATCTTCAAGTTGAGTCACGACTAACTTTTCAAAAGGGTGTATGTGAAAATGGTTCAAAAATATTCAAAAAGCTGCACAGCAAAAACGGTTCGTTCGATTGTTAGACAACTAAAAAAACAAAGTTAGACAACTAAATAAAGATTCCAAAAAAATACATACAGTAAAAAAAAAAATTTTTTTGCATTAAAAACATAATTTTCGACACAAAAACTCAAATATCTCAAAACCATATCGGAATACCAACGTAATTTTTTGAGGGAAAACGGTCCATTATATTAGCTATCTGCCATAAAAATTTGGCGATGGTAAACCAATAAACAAAAAAGTTATGACATTTCAAACATGTCACAATTTTCACATTTAGTAGAAAAAAAAATTTTTTCTCGGTGTAAATTATTACGGGAACCGCAGTTTGTTGCTGATTTTATTGTTAAGGGCCTTGCGTGAATTAAACAAGTCGTTTTCATGTATTCATTAGTATTATGTATATTATATGAATAAATATTATGTATATGTATAAATATTATATGTATATGTATATATGTATAAATTAAAATGAATTAACAGATTACACGAAAATAAAATTTTTTTTTACCAGTATATTTTTTTAGAGTATGATCGATGAGTTTCTAAATGTTATATATAAACTTTAAAAGTTTTGGATTTGGGTATGCGTTATGAGATCATGAAAACATGTTATTAATACTTATTTATTTATTTATTGTTATTCATTTTTTTTACAATATCGAACACTTTTGCATCATGGAGACGGGGTTGGTGGTCTGATGGCTACCGCTTCTGCTTCATATGCAGAAGGTCATGGGTTCAATCCCAGGCCCGTCCCTTTCCTCGTACTTTGTAGTTCTATATCTCTCACTTGCTTCTATCTAAACTATTCGTTCATAGCAAACGCTAGAACCAGAGACGGACAAGAAACCGTTTCCCTAACGCTTCCTACTTCCACGCGCACGCCTTTCTTACGCCTGATACATAGGCAGTCTGCTAACCACAAAAGCAAACCTCTCTGCCATGCCTTTCCCCCAATCCATACACTCCCGCATGAACTGACGTGGATGCAGTGGAATATACGGTCTACGTGGGAGCCAGTTCAATGCATCATCAATTCCTCCCCCTTCCCCTCATTGGTCTACATTCTGACGTGGCAGGTGCCATTGTTGCCTAAAAATAGAAGATCACCAGCACTTATACACTGAGGATGCCTGTTAGTCCCAAGCAGTCATTCGGTTGGTTCCTTGTGTAAGTGCAGCTGATCTGGCGATACTGGAGTGCATCCACGGGCGGCCAATCAAGCTCAAGCTCAAGCTCAATATAGAACACTTTTGCATCATTATCAGTACAGTTCGAGTATACACTGAGAACAGCGTTGCGGTTGAAAATACTATATCAGAGGGTTAAATTAAATACATAACGCCACTTGATTTGTGCAGACTAAATTCGCATTTATTTAGAATATTTTGTGCATTCAATTTTACCATGGCACCATTTGTATAGTAAAAATTACTATATCATGGTTAAAAACTTGCAGCAGACCAGAATCGAACCGAGGATCTGGTGATTGCCAAGCGCGAACGCTAGCCGCTCGGCTATCGACGCGGTTGGATTGAGAGGGAACGAAACGCAAATAAAAAGCGTTCATGATAGCTCAATCGTGGTTGGAATTGTAAATTTAAAAACACGTTCATGGTTCTCATTACTGCAACGCTTGTTTCAGTGTAGTTTTGCTTTAATTTTATTTTCTGACAATGGAATGAAACAGTGAAATTTTTGGGTTCCTTGGATCGTTTTCGCGTTATTATATTGCTCGCTGAGCTCTGATGCCGTTAATTCGTACTCTTCAGTAGTAGTAAAACAAAATGATAATTTTGTTAAATCTTCTTCTTTTCTGCGATTCGTCCAATCAAATAGTTCTTTTGCAGTTTTAATTGGATGCTCACGTTCTTTGGCTAAACTTGCTCTTGTGGCCATGCGCTTTATGGTTCCTCCAATAGCATCACAAGGACCTTTGCCATGTGACGTAGCAAAGAAATGCCATTCTGCATCAATTCCGTACTTTGATTTAAATTGACATAGGCTCGAAAAATTCTTACGGTTTTTGTACTGCGATGCTGCTCCATCAGACATGAAATATATCTTTCTGATTTCTTTATCCTTATCAACGCGTAAAAAGTTAATCATTTTGGCAATGAACAAATTTACAGATACTGAGTCGTGTCTTAAATCTTCGGAAATTACAATAAAACTTATATGTTCAATTTGCGTACTTCCGTTGAAATAAATAACAAATGGATGAATTGTAGCTTGTTGTACGTTCCAGTGATGGGACTGCACTTCATCTTGCAATACAAAGCTATAGTTTTCAGAAAAATCACAAATGACTAAAAATTCACCATCTTGTAATGTATTTTTCGTAAAGCGGGATTGCTCTGTTTTAATAAAGTCGTGAGGAATTAAACTTTCTAATTTCAAGCAAAAAAATGACACAAACTCATCTACAGGTTTTACAATAGTTTCTAGGTCACACCTATCCGTGGTCACCCATTGCTCAAATGATAACTGATCAATATAATTTTCTTCAAACTCAGCGAATAAAGTATTTTCCAATGATGAAGAATCTGGACAATCCGAACAAGATCGTAGATAGCAATTTGATGTTGTATTTTCACACAAAGGACTACCAGTTAACATTTTAATATCCTTTGATAAATTGATTCTTTTCAAACTATGTAAGATTAGGTTAATATTTTCGTGTGTTGTGCACACACAAACATTATGTGTTCCTGAATTGGATAGAAGCTTGCATTGCCTTGGACGAAGGCTTGCGAATGAGGAAAAACCTACCTTAATATTTTCGTTAATTTCCTTGAAGCGTGTATACGCTTCTTTCAAAGTAGTCATCATTAATCGTTTTTGGATTGCTTGACGCTTTCCATCTTTTTTTACAGATACATAATCTTTTTGGCCAGGCATAGCTCTACTTACTTCATCGTCTTCAAAATATTGAATTATTTTTTTCTTTTGTCTCATCTGTTAATGAAGTACTCGACCTAGCATTTTTGGTTGCAAGACAGTTATTTTTGAATTGTTTTGACTCTTTTGCTGTATTTCTATTGGTTTTGAACTCATCAATGGCGTCTTGAATAGACCACGAGCTTGGCAGCATCGACAAAATCAATAATTTTTCTTTCCTTGTCGTGGCTAGATTCGAGAACCTTTCCTGTATTTTCCACATCCTCAGGTCCTAATTTGAAGATAATCAGATGTAATCAGATTTTAACTTTGTGGAGAAAACCAGCGCCGAGAAAACCGACCTGCTTTACGTATACTAGATCACCTGGGTATAGACCCGCCTTGTTCTCTACGAGGTAAACTTACCTGTATAGAAAACTTTTTTTGTAGCTTTTGTCTTCAATATTAGATTTCTTATAGGTTTCTTCTATCAAAAGGTTTCAACACTATTGAGAGAATTTTTCTTCAGTTACGTACAATAAAAAATATGACACTATCAAGACTTTAGATCACAACACTGGATCGCGTCTAACTTTCTAATAGATGCTATAATAGTTATGAATAATTAAATAAAATATCATGAAAACAACTTGTTAACCTCATGTGGTACCCTTAACAAAAAATTCAGCAACAAACTGCGGTCCTAAAAAAAATTAACAATGAAAAAAAAAAAATTTCACTAAGTGTCAAATTTGTCAAATATTTGAAATGTCATAACTTTTTTGTTTATTGGCTTACCATCACCAAATTTTTATGGTAGATAGCTAATATAATGGACCGTTTTCCCTCAAAAAATTAAGTTGGTATTCCGATAGGGTTTTGAGATATTTGAGTTTTTGTGACAAAAATGATATTTTTTAATGCAAAAATTTTTTTTTTTACTGTGTGTATTTTTTTTTTGAATCTTTATTTAGTTGTCTAACTTTGTTTCTTTAGTTGTCTAACAATCGAACGAACCGTTTTTGCTGTGCAGCTTTTTGAATATTTTTGAACCATTTTCACATACACCCTTTTGAAAAGTTAGTCGTGACTCAACTTGAAGATTTGATATCGGAAAATGACGATTTAGATGGAACTGAAAAACTGTGCAAAGTTTCAGATATTTTTGAAATGGTCGATCAGAATCGACTTGCATGCCTCCGTGGAATCCCTCATAAAGGTCATTTGACATAACCATAATTATATCTCTTCTTTCAAAAGATGCCTGTTCTTGATGAGAAAATGTTATGTCAAATGGCGTTATACCAAAAAAACCTTATGTCAAATGGTTCCGCGTCATTTGGCCGAATGCCGTTTCGCTGAAATTGAAAACAAAAATGAACTGCAGTTAGCATTGATTTAAAATGAATTTTAAAGCTGAATTTCAAGTAACTTGTTCAGCTTTTCATAGATAAGGATAAATCATCATTGTTAAACATATAGTTAGCGTTAGTTTATGAAACAGTCATGAAATAGTGCTGAAGAACATCCTAAATGTTAGCTTCTTTCACTTCTCTGCTAGCGGTAATATCCACCAACAAATGTTTTCGCATCTTGTTTGTAGTTAGCTTTTGACAGTAACTAAAACGGCTTGAGACTTATATATAATTATTCGTCCTTCTGCTGGATCGGGTTGCTTCGATTCCTCGAATCGTACTAAGCAATACATATATCTCATAGCTCTAGCAACCAGTGGCGATTCCCTAACCTCAAATATACCTGTTCCACGAATAAAAATTCTTGAATTTCAGCAACAAATTTGCATGTACAGTGCAAGCACTATATTCTGAACGGTTAAGAAAATCCATTTGAATAACTTAAATTATTAAGGATTTCAACAGCTGGGATATTGGTTTGTCTTGTCCGTTGCATTTGACCAATATCTAAATAAACGTAGAGATTAAAATAAAACGTCCATCAGTTATCAATTATTTTAAAAATCATATGTTAGCCTGGCACATGCATGTTCCTAATAATGGACGCCATATACATCAATGGTCCTAATTATGAACACACATTGTTCCTTATTATGGACAGCAAACGAAATTTACGTATAATTTTGTTGAAAAAACAACTTAACCCTCTCTTTCCCATGGTAGCTCCAGAGCTCCACTAGTTTTCGACGAACTGGAGACAACCCGAATTAGATGAATACTTAATAATAGTTACTAGAATATGTTTATATACTCATCAGATTAATCCAAAAGTAAACTAACTGTTTCAATATTAAAACTATTGATAAACAATCAATTTTCTATTGAAAAACAACCGAAAACTTTTTTACCGAATTCGAAAAATTAAGACCATTTGCAACATTGTTTGTTCAAGTACGTTTGATAAAAACGCTTTTTTCGTGAAGAAATAGGCGATCAAAGTCGTGGGAAAGAAAGGGTTAACCATGTATTTTAGTTTTGAAGTGTTACAATGAATCATGTTTCGAAGATGTAAAACAATGAATGTTCAACATAAGGCACGGACCGTTCAGAATATGGCGCTGTCTAATTCAGAATATGGCGCTGTCTATAATATGGTACTGGCACGGTAATGAATCGAGATTTGTTAGACAAGACGATTTCAATAATTACCTTTTTAATTTATGATTTAAATTTGCCGAAATAATCATTTTTAGACCCGTAGAACAAATAGAAAGTGAGGTTACGAGTCACCACTGATAGCAACCACAGGTCTTGGCTTCTTATTTGTACAACAGAGAAACAGTGAGATTCTTTGGAGTTAGTGTTCACCGAATTGTTCGGTTAGTGCTATACGCAAGCAACAGTGCAGAGGAGAATTTGTAAGCCTAGGGCTTTTATACTTCGTCGTAAGCGCTATTATTCATCGTATCAATCTTAAAATGTTCCACCACGGCGTATATTCAAACTTACCTGCAACATAGATCAATTTCCCAAGTTTAATTTTGTAAAAGTTGTTATGGTTCGTACACTTGAACACCGAAAATGCAATAAAACTACTGTATTTCGACAAATAACTTCAGTTCAATTATCCACTTTGCACTTTTTCACCGAAATCGCATGGACGAACACGATCCGAGCGAAATGCTTAGCGATCGACTGAGCCACACCACGATACAAGTTTCTTACCGCCCCCTTTTGTGACTTACTTCACCGGGCACTTATTCTCACTATGGAAAATCTTCGCACTTCTTCACTGAAGGATTTTATTCCGATCACACGCCGTAAAACTTCTATAATTCACGAAATTTTGATTGTGTTGTTTTCGCTGCACTGTGAGCAGCTGTCATGATTGTTCGTTCAAAAGGAATTGTGCTTGTATTTTTGGGCAGAATTTTGATGGCGAACAATGAATTTTAGAGGAAATTAAGGCGATTATAAAGCGAAACCAAACTTTGAATTTTCGATTGCACAAGCCTGGAGTATCTGACAACAGTTCGCGTTGAAAATCGATCAAATTGCTTGCTTACTGGAGGTGATCAACTGGATAAATTTTCAACGCGGAGCGCTGTTTGGTACTCAAGACTTGTGCTCTTAAAAAATTCAAACTTTGGTTTCGCTTTATAATTGTAATTGCAATTGTAATTGCTCAATCCACACCCTGGCAGACAATTATCTGCCTATCTAGACACGGGCTGGGTGAGGACCTACCAAGCCTCCCCCGTTAACATGTCCTATACCGTTTAGCACACCGGGATCTTCCACAAGCAGGCGCCGGAATTAAAGCGGTCCCACAAGCTTCAGATACATTAAATAGATATAGTCCCTCTGGCACTAAACCGAATGGCGCCCTCCGCTTCACCACTAGTACTGCTTCCCCACACGCTAAGCACAATATCGAAAGTAGCGCGTTTCATAGCAAATACAGTACACCACCTCCGACACTATGCCAAATGTACAGGAAAAACAGCACCAGTAAGAAAGCGGAAGGCGCACCACTCGGTTCAGTGCCAGAAGGACTATAAGTATAACGAAGAAGAAATGAACAGATAGTAAAGTTGATTCGGTTATTTGATTGCTGAAACGAAAAAAAAAACAGAAAAAAACAGAAACAAAGTGTTAACATTAAAACGGGGTTTTATAATTGATAAATGTATCGATAGTTTCTCATCTGTTACGTTTCCTTATCGTAGCGCTGTCGATTTTTTCCATCTCCAGGGTGTTCGTCTCCGCTCGAGCAATGAGGACCATGATGAAATGAGAATATAAAAATGTGAGCATTAGTGTTGATCTAGTAATAGATTAATTTAAACTGCTTTCCATGTCCTAAGTAACTTGTAAACTCCTACTCAATTATGTTTTGTTGGCCTACACGTTTTATTTAGACACAATTTTTATTTAGAAAACTATTTGGATCCGAGATTTTAGGTGCAGATTGAGCATGTTTGATAAAACAAGCATCCTGTTTTCAGTTAAAGAATGTTCAAGAAGTTGATGATTCTGTTATTTATACTGGCTACATACAAGAATTCACTATTGATGTATGGCAGTGTTGTTGATTCTATTGTCTATCGCTCATCAGTTTCGCGCCACCCGGCAGGGACTTGGTCCTATGTACCCAATACTCTGCTGTGTCTTAACTTCACGCAATACATTCTGTAGATGTGTGATACAGTTTGCGGAATATTATGATTTATCACTTCGTTCAGATGGAAAATTCTGTTATGGTACCATATTCACATATCAGATAACTCCCACCTGGAACGATGTAATACATCGGACACATCGGAGACATGTAGATTCAGATGTATGTATACGATCTATGCCTAGTTCGGCTCTGATCGACAGGCAATCAGTGTATTCAGTTTTTCAACTAGCTTGAAGCGATGAACGTTTCAAGACAAGCTCTCCACTATATCTGCTAGCAATCACCGGTCGTCGATAGACATTTCGGTTCTTTTCTGCTAAAGATAGATCCGATTGTATGCCAAAGACTATGGCTCATGCTTTTCAATACAGCTGGAAAAACAAGAACTACACCCAGCACCAAATAGTACGTAACTATGAGGCGGACCGGAAGGTTTGATGAGCAATCCCCACCTCAACTTTTGGTTTCGCTTTATAATCACCTTAATATATTTCATCATGCTGGAGGAATGAAAGGAGATGCCCGTAGATCTATATATTATAGTAAAACATTTTATTATAGCATTGATATGGTGTATTTTGACCACTCACTTTATCACAGTGAGCCGTTAGTTTTGCGACGAATCCGAGAACTGATTGCGACAGAAATGAAAACGATACGACGAATACAGGGTGGCCACCGAATTTTGATTTTGAAATTCCCGCTTTTTTCCCGGTTTTCCCGGCATATTTTACTTAATTTTCCCGGTTTTTAATCCATTTTTTCCAGCGACTTTAATAGACTTTTTCTATATCGTTTCTATGAAAAGTACTGCAAAAAAATTTTTAACGGTTTAAATTTTTTTAGTTATTTTTTTTCATAGTAATTTGATTGTTTATTAATAGTTTCACTATTGGAACAATAAGTTAACCATTAGATTTCTCTAATCTATATAGAATCTTATCCTGAAAGCTATGACATGGTATAGTATTCATCTGAATCCATTTGTCTCGCGTTCGTCGAAAATCAATGAAGCCCTGGAGCTATCTATCATGGGAAAGAGATGGTTAATTGATCCTACTCTTGACACGACAGGGGTTTAATTTGAATGCTATTTGACCCATATTTACCAACAGCCCTTTAAGCCAAACTTAGAATTTTCAACTTCAAGTTTTAAGATCTAGAGAACCTGACAACTGTTTGCGTTGAAAATTTGATGGATTGGTTGCAGTCTGGTGATGATAAAACGATCGAAATTTCAGCTCAGAGCTCTGTTGAGAATCAAATAGACTCGTGCTCATGAAATTTCAAGGTTTGGCTTTGGTAAACAATCACCTTAAGCGCATCTTAATGCTGAATTTCAGATAATATGGTCGACAAAAGCCCCAGGTGTCTGAGTAAATCATCAAGATGCCCAAGTAGTTCTTTAACGTAATTTAAATTATTTCAATTCTTAAACCTTTGAATTTTTTTCTCTAAAGCAAATAAGTTCAAGGTATGGATGAAACAAATCCGCACATGTAGAAGCACTTACATAGGGCTCACTCACAATTTTAATAACACCGAAAATTATCATTTTTGACATCCATCCACCCTCTCGTAATGCTTTTTGTATGGATATTCTACACATTTTATATGAGCTGTAACAGCTTGATCGTTATTAAAATCGTACATGCACCCTTATCAAAAACTTTGTCGACTAGATAACAAGTGACATGTTAAAAACATTTATAAATAAAGGCTTGTTTACAAGATTAGTTGTGGTATCCAGCAATTACAGAAGAGTGCTAACCAATCTGCAATAAGTAATTAAACTTTGATTCAAAACGTCGAGTAAAAAAAATCGAGAGAAGTTCAAAAAATATTAACACTGACAGTGCGAGAACAAAAATTCAAAAAAATATTTTAAAACATTGCTTAGAATAGAGTGAAACAGTTTTAAGAAATATGCACTGAGGCAAAAATCTAAGATAAGATCACACTAATGAACGCGTTTTTTATTATTTTTTTGTTGATTCATAAGACACTTGTGTATTTCATTCGACGAGATTGAGATTCATAAGACAAGTGTAATTTTTTCATAACAATCAATTGTCAATGTCATAAGAACGCTTATGAACCCCATTGCTCATCATTGTGAAGAACCACGTGAGGCAAATTTTTTCATTTCACTATCAGAAATTCAATATGGCTTCCGAAATGGACGTGTTTGCTGATTTGTCGTTGGCTGACTCCGTTTCTAATGCATCAAAGGGTAAATATTTTCTATTTATCATCAATTCCGCTGTAACTAACACTTTCTTTCGAACAGATTAAGGAATTGGATCCAAACAATAAGATTTGGGAATGAAAATTCAAAACAATTTGTATGACGCGTAAGAAATCACAAACCCCCCTCATCCATTAATCCGCCCCTAACGTAAACCTGCAACAATTCAGGCGTTCTTTACAACTTTTCTCAATAATGTTTCGCTGCTATGATATACTTCTTTGCGTTCAAAATAGGTTAGCCAAATAGAGAAAATCGAATTTTCATCCATTTTGTCGTATCGCAAATCGATTCTAATGCTTACAGTAAAGTGCTTTGATCGAATTGCGGCGTGACAAAATGGATGAAAATTTGATTTTTCCAAGTTGGTTAACCTATTTTTCAACGCGGATTAGTATTATTCATTCATTGAAATTTATAATCTAAAGCTCAAATTACACAAGACAGTCTTATGGAACCACGAATGGTTCAGAACGTAATTCATAAGACTATTTATGGATTTTGTTATCAAGTCAATGATGGTTCATAAGATCATCTTACGAAATTCCTTCGAAGTGTATTATGGAAACAACATCTGCCGAAAACCATACGATGGTCTTATGAATTATGAAAAAAGATTTTTCTTGTGTCGTAATTCCATAAGCAAATCTTATGACAGTCTTACGTTTGCTTTCCTCAGTGTGATGTAGCATAGTAGATATTAAATAATTATTGTTTGAAATTATTTTGAAATTGCAGATGCCATGAGAATGCATTAAACATAACTGCTTCCTATCATTTCTTTGGAGGTAATTTTGTAGATTACAGCTTGCAGATGTTCGTTCAAGACGATTTTCCCGGTGATCTTCTCAAATTCCCGGTTTTTCCCGTCTTTTTCCCGGTGGATTCAAATTCCCGTCTTTTTCCCGCTTTTCCCGTTTTTCCCGGTTTGGTGGCCACCCTGCGAATAGAGAAAACGGCAAGTAATAATTTCATTGCATGATTTCCAACAAACGATCAGGATTTATTAAAATCTTATTGCACAATGCGAAAGCCGTTTTGGGAAAGAATTGTTTGGCATCGGTTTTTGTATCAGCATCATCCACTGCAATAGTGGTAAAATTGTAGGTTATCAAAGCTTAATACGATGGATACTAGCACATCACCGTACTCGACAAATGCATAATGCAGATATTTCTTTCATCATTAACACAACAAACCAACAACGGCTTAGATCAAACTGAAACTAAACTGATTAAATTTGGCTTAAAAGTCGCTTTTAGTCACTTTCGGAACACCGCAATTCACTATTTGTTAACTATTTCCTCAAAATAAGTATTTTTGTCACCACTTTTCGCTACCAGCCCTGGATTGGTTTCTTCCGTCTATTTATTGATGTCCCTGAATAATATGTATTATCTTTTATTTTCCAGGAACGTTCCTCTCACCGTGGTAATCGTATCGATAATAATGTGGGCCATTGGCCTGCTGGACGGAACGTACCCAGCGATGTTCGCTTCGGGTTTGTACGTCTCGTGGGTGTATCTGCGATTCTACCAGCGGCACTCAAACGGAACACGTGGCGACAGTGCAGAGAACTTCCGTTTCGCCAGCTTCTTCCCCAATGTGTTGCAACCGTTCGTTAGTCTTATTGCCAATCCAGTATATCTGGCCTGTCTACGAATTGGCCTGGTCAAACGATTGACGCCTCAGCAAAGCAATTCATCTTCACTGCAATCAGTCAGCGTCCACTCGCTCGTTGGGGTTGATCCTCATGACATGGAAAGGCGGAGGTGAGCATTAAGCTAATCATGATTGAAAAGAATTAATATTATTGGACGATAAATCATGCACATCATGCGTTTCGATTTAGATTTTTTTAAATCATGGCGTTTCTTCGGATATCTCAATTATTTCTCATTCTTTTCAGACAAATTGCCCTGAAAGCTTTAAGCGAGCGATTGTCCAAAACTACTGACTCTAGTCGTCAAAACACGCTGCCCAAATCGTTCCCTCAGACGGGTGCTTCTGGAAAGCACCATCATCATCATCATGGACACCACCATGGAGGGCACCATCATCACGGTGGCGGACATTTGCCCTTTCCAATGACCATGGATCGGCCAGCAATCCCTCTTCCGCCACCACCGAGCAAATCCGCTCTGAAATCCGCCGACTCGACGAAACCGACCAACAGCAATAGCGGCGTGGCCGGTTCGAATAGCACAACTACCGTAGATTTGATCAATCTGGACCGATCCGGCCCGAGTCAGCCATCTGGGTCATCAACGACGAACACTTAAAATAATACCGTTGCGGACAAGAAACCGACAATTGGCCAGTGTGAATTTGTTAATAGGAGATCGTTTTGTCGTGGGAGGGATTACCGGAGATGAACTCGTTCGTGGTAAATGTGAATCGCAGAATTCAGAGACCTGTACTGCGAATTTGTAAAATTTTTGAGTGTATTGGAAAAAAGATGCTTTAAATAACTAACTATAGTAGGATATGCGCTCTCCCTGTTTCTGTTCATCTATTTTCTGTAGATTTTACTTGTGATGATTGATAAGCTATAAAAAAGCACGGAAGTGTGTAATGATCGGTTTTGCGTTGTAGGACAAGTAGATTAGCTCCTATTGAATGCATTACCATGTTAGAATCTAAATAAAATGTACCTAAAACGATGCCTGAGTTTGTTTTTTATCGAACAGTCATTAAATATTGATCGAAGACGCTTGCTAATAATCTCACTTGCATGTCATCTTTATTTGTGATTTCTTCTAAGGTGATTAATTAATTCATCAATAATATATCAATTAACTTGATGAACTTCATGGTCGCTTCTCTCCATCCTCGACTGCGATCCACGCTCTCCAGGTCCTGGTGCAGCTGGTCAATCAACCTAGCTCGCTATTGAGCGGCATTCTTGCAACATGCTTTGCCCAGCGTATCATTCCAGCTTTAGCCAGCTTCAGCTACACACCGTTCTACAGCACGCCGAAGATCGTCATTAGCACTCGGCATTCGAGAACCCCATGAGCTGCTTGCAAGTCTTCCCCGAGCATAGTCAGGATGTTTACTCGTTTACAGAAATGAAATTCCCTTATATTTCCAGGTTTTTTTAGGTGTTGAAAATTATTCCCAGGTTTGAAAAATTCTCCAAAATACATAAATGATTGGCGAGTAGGTAATGATGTTAGTTAGTTAGTTAGATGACTAAAAATATATTTTCAAAGATTGGTAAATTATGTAACGATAAATTTCAAAGTATTTTTCCCTATTCGATCTTAAGGAAAAAATAGCTTTTCGACGTACCCAGAATATTTCTCTGGAGAACGTTTTGTATTTTTTTTCCTAATTGATATCTTGGAAAACTCAGGGCTGGTAGCGACTTATCACCTCGAAAATAAGGACCTTATAGACTTTTTGCTTGAAAAAGAAACAATTATGAACCAAGACCTCGTTTTGGTGGTACATGGATTATGAAAAAGACAAAAAGAAATCTAACAGGAACCACGACATGAGAATTAGATTCCTAGGTTGAACAGACATTTTTATAAGATTATTTCTAAGACTCTTTTGGAATTCCTCATGGCAATACAAGTATAACTGCTCGTTTTACTGTAAATTTCCTTACATATGATTCCAAAGATCTCTTCAGGAGCATGTTTCGATATTTTTTACGAGCTATCTAAGTAATTGTAATTGTTCGAAAAAAAATCGTTTTTGATACCTTCAAAAATTCAATCTGGAATTTTTTACAGGAACTACTTTGGAGATTCGATTTCATAAAGAATCCATACAAAAATCGTTTCAGATTTTTTTCAATAAAGCAGGAATGTCAAGGAAATTTTTCAGATTGATTTGGAGAAAATTGTTAAAAATATTCACGTGGAATATCGAAAGAAAATCCTAGAGTGATCTCTGTTGAAACTTGTGTGAGTTCTAAATATGCTTTGATAATTTTATACTAGGATCTCTGAAAGAACTTCTATATTTTTGATAAAATTATTCTTAGAATTTGATAAATTGCTAATATAACTGAAAACAACTACAACCTATGAGACGTTCTGAAGAAATTCTTTGATGCAATTCCGGCTGAATCCCTGAAAAAACATCTATGAATGATCGGAGCAATAAAGCTTTGAAGAATACATGGACATTTGGAAAATTTAATTGATTTTTTTAGAAAAATCTTTGAACCGCTGCTCTTATATTCTGATGAAATGCAGTGAGAAGTTCTGAAGGAACTTAATGAGGAATTCAAGGTAAAATTCATCGAGGAATTCTTAGAAAAGTTCAAGATTTCATCGAACAATGCCTGAATGTTATTTGGAGCAATTCCTGAGAGTAATCGTGGATGAATTCAAAAAAAAGGAATCAAGAACAGGACTGCCCAACGTACGGCCCGCGGGCCACATCCGGTCCGTCACTTCATTTAGTGCGGCCCGCGAGGAGTTTTAAGATCCTCCTCATATCTGGCCCTTTTGCTCCTATACTAACTTGACTTTAAAACATTCCAGAGCTGATTGTTACAACTTTAGATTCTTCAAGTTTAAGCTATATTTTGTGAAGATTCTATAGATTAGTGTTTGATCTTTCTTAATTTGATTGCTGTTTCAAATGACTGAAAATGTTAAAATAACTTCTTCACTATTAATTTACAAGTCTGATTTTTATATCAATGTTTTCGACAAAAAGTGTATGATAAAACACAATCTTACCACACCCTCAGATGGAACCTCGCAAACTTCTGAGCATGAAAAATTACAACAAATTGTCGGCAAATTTATAGCTTATAACATTTTATACAGGACTCTCACATACATTTAACGCAAAACTTGGGAAGGATTCTCCCAAATATGAAGCAAGATTTTCTTTAAATTCTCAGCAGTAGTACAGAGTCCTAGCCACGATTATCACCAAAACTGGAGCATTATCCCTGGAAAGGTTCTCACATATTTTCATTAATTCCTTACATAATTCTGAACAGGACAGACTTCTTCATATTCTAAATCATATTTTTTTTAAACGAGTATTAGGTGGAGTTCTGACGAAATCCTGAAAACAATTTTCATAGAATCACGCACTGAATTCTTGTAAAATTCGGGGCGGGCTTCATTAAGAGAAACCCCCGAAATGTATTTTCAAATAATACTAGATGAGATTCTGACAAAATCATGTAAGAACTTATGATTGACTTCTGGGAATGCATTTTAATAAAATCCTGGACAACATTCTCACAGGGTTCAGGGCGAAAGATTTGAATTCTGGGCTGGATTCTGACGTAATTTTGAACACAATTTTCAAAGAATTTTAGGCAATACTATAATTTAAAATTGCTGCATTAAAAAAAGTTTAGCCCGCCGCACCATTTCATTTTAGAGATTCAGCCCGCGATTCAAAAAGGTTGGGCAGGCCTGTTCTAGAAGTAACAATAAGAGATATCGGTGAAAAAATCAGTGGAAAAGCATCTGGACGAAAACCTGGGATAATCACTAGGAATTTTTTCAGGGTTATCTCTGTGAAAATTACTGCAGATTTTTTTTTTAACTCTAGTATAAACGTTTGTGGAAGCGTTGGAGTGCTCTAGGATTTTCTGAACCAAGTTGAAGAAATTCTTCTAAGCATCCATTGAAAAATCGCTGGTAACATTCCTGGAAGTATTCCATAAGAATTTGGAATGTTTACACTTAGGTTTCATATGCTCATGAACGACACCAAACTGGAACATCAACTTGCCGTTACCAACTTGGCAATCTAAAGTTCTGTTTCCTTGGCTAAACATGTTTTAAATACAAATCGTTAAAAACCTCAAACATGTCAACTAGCGTTTTGTTAGATTGAAAAGATTTTGTTTAACGATAACGACATTTTCTACCATATTCTATCATGTACAACTGCTTCAAAATAATTTCACTGAGTGTAGCCGAAATTTCCTGAGATTTCCAGGTTTTTACCAGGTAGTAGACACCCTGATAGTCCTCGTCTCATACCCGTAGAGGACTACCGGTCTTATGAGTGTTTTGTACATCGTGCATTTGATGCGGGGGAGAATCTTTTTTGGCCGCAATTTCTTCTGGAACCCATAGCCTCGACTTCCATTGATGATGCGGCTTCGTATATTCCGAATAACATTGTTGTCAGCCGTCATAAAGAATCCGATGTAGACGAACTCGTCCACCACCTCGAAGGTATCCCCGTCTATGGTGACACTGCTTCCTAGGTGGGCCCTGTCGCGCTTAGTTCCGCATAGCCGTGCCTATTCTGCGCGGCGTGTGAGGTGACACTAGTTGAATGATGTGACAATTGTCGACTCGCTCCCATTTGATTATCATTACGTCCCCTTAATTGTAGCATAACTCGAAAATCAAAATTTTGAGATGTGCAACTTTGAAAGTATGACCGTTTAACAAGGTGATGGTTAATCGCAGAGATTATGATTGAAAAATAATCTTTAACTTGTATATTTTGAATCACACGCTTAAGACCTGTGGATATTTTGCAGATCTAATTAAGAAAACTGTTTTGACAAATTGAAGTCAAAAATTTCAAATTTCGGGTTATCTAGTTGTAGCATCAAGGGGACGATTAGTCGTCTCAAGTCACTCGCGGTGAGAGCGACTCGTCTCGACTCACACGCCGCGCAGAATAAGGACGAGCATGTACTTTGTTTTCGACGCATTCACCACCAGTCCGACTGTTGTTGCTCCGCGTTTCAGGCAGATGAACAAATCTGCCACCGTTTCAAAGTTTCTCCCAATGATATCCATGTCAACCGGAAGCAAACAAATTGATCAGATTTCGTAAAATTCGTGCCTCGAATGTTAAGTCCGGCTTTTCGCATGATACCTTCAAGCGCAATATTGAACAAAAGCCACGAAAGTCCAGCACCTTGTCGTAGTCCCCGGCGGGATTCAAATGAACAGGAATGTTCGCCTGAAATCTTCACGCAATTTTGCACACCTTCCATCGTTGCTCTTATCGGTCTCGTGAGCTTCCCGGGAAAGCTGTTCTCATCAATTATTTTTCATAGCTCTACGCGGTCGATACTATCGTATGCCACCTTGAAATCGATGAAAAGGTACGACATTATTGGAGGATTTGCCGCACAGTAAAGATCTGGTCCATTGTCGATCGACCGTCAACGAAGCCCTCAAAGTAGGGACTGGTTAGTTTATATCGTCCGCAGTACTCACGAAGGCATTTTCTCAGTTGTCTCGACCTTCATTGCCTGCGTTCTGTCAGGTCCCTTGCTGCAGCATGACCACCCGCGTTGCATTCTTCTCCTCCAGAATCTGCTTATATTCTTCGTCGAACCAATCGTTCCATCGACTCCGTCCCGCGTACTCGACGTTGCGCTCAGCTGCATCGTTGATGGCTGCTTTCACTGTACTCCAGCCGTCCGAAGAGCATTTTATGGAATTTCGTGACGGCAAATATGATGGCCAAACCTTCGCGGTCTGGTTGACTGTAGCCTTGCTCGGCCTTCGTGAGTGCCCTGGAAGCGTGCTGGACGACTTTGATGCTACCGTCGGGGAACTTGTGGCTGATTGTTGCCCCAACCTCAACGGAAGAAGCGTCGGCAGAAACGATAATCTCCCGCTTCGGATCGTAATGTGTGAGTAGCAGATCCGAGGAGAGAATTGCCTTGAACTGCTCGAACGCTTTCTGGCACTCTGGAGTCCACTGGAATTTTGCGTCGTCTTTCTGGAGATTGTCGAGCCGGTATCGGAGCTTACGCATGTTGGGGACAAACTTGCCGATTGATGGCCCTCAGGAATCGTAGTCCGGACACATCTGTAGGCGGCGGCAGCTTCGTAATCGCTTCGATTTTGACCGGATCCGGACGTAACCCACGACTATCGACGATGTAACCCACATATTGTACCTACTGTTTGCGGAACGTGCACTTTTCGGGTCGAATGGTGAAGCCGAAATCCTGAGTTCGCTTCAAAAAAGCTCGCAAATTGCGGTCGTTCTCCTCTTCAGTTCGGCCGCCAACGATAACATCATCGAGATAGCCGGAAGTGCATTCCAGACCGGCTAACATTGTATCGGTGATCTGCTGAAACGCACCAGGCGCAATTTTCACACCCGGCTGGAGGCGGTTGTAGGAGTAAAGACCACGATGAGTGTTGATGGTAAGCAACTTACGGCACTGCTCGTCAACTTCCACCTGCAAGAAGGCGTCGGACAAATCGATCTGGCTGAAGACCTTGCAGTTAGCCAGCTTGGCGAAGATGTCGTCGGGCAGGGGAAGTGGATACTGGTTTGGTTGGAGCGCAGCGTTCAAACCCGTGGAATAGTCTCCGCAAATTCGAATGGAACCATTGGCTTTGCGGACGACGACGATCGGAGCGACCCACTCCGAATATTCGACCGGGGTGATAATATTAAGCTTTTCCAGCCGGTCGAGTTCCTGGTCGACGGCATCATACATCGCGTACGCAACCGGACGCTTCGGACAGGAAACGGGTCGAACACTTTCTTTCAACTCCAATTTAACTTTTGTTTTGCTGCACAAGCCGAGCTGCTCGCTGAAAACGTTGGGGAAAGACGACTTGAGTGCAGCGGTTGACGCATGAGCGCCTGACACGTGGCAACAGAAACTGTCCATAGGCACGGACCAGAGATAGAAGCTGTCCACCAAGTCGGAACCGAGTAGCTGAAGTTGTTTCCCGGTGACACGGATGAGCTCTCGCCGTGTGCTTTCTCCGATGGTAACGTCGCACTCGAATTCCCCATCGAGCGAAAAGATGTTGCCGGATGCTGTCTTCGCTCTTACCGTTGCAGGCAATAATGCTGGGCTACCGAGTTTCTGCCAACTTTCCCTGCTGATGACGGTGATATCTGAGGCGGTGTCGAGTTGCAGTCTGATATTTGTTCCAGAAAGGCCTACGGAAATGAACCTGCACTGTCTGTGCGAAGCTAAGCTATTCCGAAGGAGACTTAGGTAATATATAGCTTACGTATCTCTCATGCTCCGATAAACCCAATTTGCGCATAAGTAGGCGAACTTTCGCCTCATCGTCCAACCTCGCAGCATCCTTTTCGAAGAGGTCGTCGTACCACGCCGCGAAAGTGGCATTGCTTCCGGCCTCGTACCGGAATTCCTTGATATTACTGGCCAAGGAGTCAAGGATTTGTTTCGGATTGGGTGGCACTTGAACATTTATTGACGACGCGACGCTACTTAGGAACTGCTGCTGCTGCGCAATAATTTGCCCCATAAGCTGTTGGTGCTGCTGCTGACTCTGGGTCATCGATTGCTGCACCAAATGCATAATTTGCATGAGCATATCGGTACCTACTTGGGCTTGCGGTGTTTGGTGGGATTGGAAGGTTGAGAACTGCTGTTGTGGAGCTGAAGAAACCGGAACGAATGGCTGCTGCTGCTGGTGTGTGGTCACAACGGGGACGAAAATTTGCTGCTGCTGCTGCTGGTGAGCCGCCGGCGCGGGGATAATCGGCTGGTTTAATTGCTGCCAACACCATTTTGCCCGTTTCGATCACCGTCAGCCATCGCACTCTACTTTCTTTTCTTCCGCGCGGGTTACAAAATGTTGGGTGAGTTTTTATCGACGGAAAAACTACCCTCACTCGCGAATTCTCGTCGCCACTTTTATACCGTGGAAATACCCCGATGGACGTTCTCTTAACTCGTCCCTACATCAGGGAATTAAACGCGCACGTAACAATTTAAAACATAATTTATTACGACACGATAAAAGGTACAAAACGATACAGGGCGTAAACAAACTAACTGAAGTACACAGATTTAATACGATGACAACCACATTATAAGCTTCATTGATGCGCTTCTCCAGCATCACCAGCATCACACATTGACGCAGTTATGCTGCCTAGTGGGAGCCCAGCGGCGTGCGTAGTACTTCATAGTACACCGCGATAGGGTTGTCCTCAACAATTTGGTACTGCATCTAAGTGTTCCTATTTCCGCTCACGGTAAACAGATTTCGTGACGAACTTACTAAAAATACATTATTTCAAATTCGTTATTTATCTGATATTTTTTTATGGTCAAACCATAGCTACTACTGCAATAAAGAAGGCTGTATACTAAAATCGACATTTCTTTAAAATATTGTTTAATTTTTTGCATGAGTAGTTATTGGAACACACAAAAATACCTAGTGTTCCAATAACCGCTCACGAGATGTCGTGTTTTAAATATGAAGTCGAGTCTAGTATACGACACTGAAGACGGCCTTACAGTTGAGGTCGGAATACGCGTATCTGTCAAAGGATACAAACTCTAGTGGAATTAAATGGTACTAAATTCGGTTTTTTCATCTACTTATAAAGAATTATTTTATCAAATGAAAATAATGTCAGACGACTTGTTAATATTGCTAGAATATATCCGTGCGAAAAAAGTTGGTTTTTGACACGAAAAATCAAATTTTACACTAGTGAGCGGAAATAAGGGCATAACGGATACTGGTGCACTGGTGGTAGTTTCTAACGTAGATAATGTTATTGATATTGATAAACATAATTGTTAAATGAGCCATAATGAAATTTCGGACAAATCAAATTTAAACCGATGTATATATTACACTACAATAAGTATATTACATTACAACAACGATCAAACATAACTCTTCAAAGGATTTTAATAGATGTTATAATAATTCATAAGCTTCCAAGTGGATGAAGATATACTGTTCAGTTTGAATATTCTACGTTAGAGTTTGCGAAATTTGTGCAGAGCTACGTTCAATTTTGGAATGATCTGCCGCTAGTGTTAGAAGGTATTCAAAAAACCATTATTAGTGGAGAGTGTAGCTTTGAAAACTGATCATTCGACTAGTTTGGTTTGCTTCGTATCACTTTGCACAAACGCTGAAACTCTTCAGCGCCTGTATTATTCATATAACATCATATAGCTACAAGATATACATAACATTCATTGCACTCATGTTGTCCGGTTTTAAAAATTTCCATTTTGGTTAACTAGCTTTGTTGACCCTTTCCCGTTTCAAGTTACCACAAACGATTTCCTCAATAATCACAGCACAATTGCCCGAAATCATTTTTAGACTTGACTTTTTTCCTTCAATAAATATATAAATATACACTCATAGCCTACCTACCGACCGCCACCCGACAGACTAGCTCACAGAAATATTTCCGATCCAACGTCCAGTGAGGTGTTGTAAAGTGAGCTGTCGTCTTCCAGTTGCTGTCTCAATCAGGACTTTGCCCGACTGGGAGCGCCAGCCGATGCCGTTGTAGCATTGCTCTGGCCCTTTCCGCGGGTGGAACGACCGCCATTATCGACCAAACCGTTCGTCGAACGATCGGATGCGGCAACCGATACTACATCTTCATCCTCTTCGTCCTCCTCGTCCAGATCGTCCGGCGATATTCGAATCGCTTGGTACCACTTGTTCGTCAGGTCGGCCATTTGGCTCTTGCAGTCGTGCAATTCCTGTGGAAATAGGAATTATATAATTTTAATGCATGTTTTATAAAGTGTTTATTCTGAATATTACTGTATAGCCAATGACAAATTTCAACATAAAATTACCAAAAAGTTCGGGTCATCCGTGTCACATACCTGATGCGTGAACCTCCTGGTGAAGAACGGCGTGAAATACTTCCTATCCAACCGCGCGAATCCGACCAGCTTGGACTGCGTGAAGCTCACCTCCTCCTCTTCGGTCAGTTCGGACAAATGTTCCGAGTCGATGGCTTGGCCCCACTCACGTGTCTTACTCAGGGACAGTACCTTCTCCTTCTTCTTCCTTCCGAGCCGGCTGCTTCGGATGCTCTTGCGGCTCTTCTTCCCCCCGGACAGATACTTCATCAGAGGCATGGTCGATCCCCCGAAGAACAGTGTCGTAAAGAGCACGATAATCAACGTGGTCGTAATGACGACATGTCTCGTTTCCTCGCTCGAGAACTGCAAGTGCAACGAAAGTGCATAGGAAATTGCGCCCCGCAGGCCCGAAAACCACATGATGAAAGCCATCTTGTTGGTGATCTTGTGCTCTCGGAATCGATTAACCAACCACGCCAGGGGGAAAATGTTGCACGCCCGGCCAATTAGACAGAGAATGATTGCCCAGATGACGAACGAAAGCTCGCAGCGATGCTTGAACGAGAAGATTGCCAGTCCCAGATAGGCAAAGACGCAGGTTTCCGCCACAAAGGCCAACGTTCGCATCGTCTGCTGCATCGTGATCTGAGTAACCGTGGACAGGTTGAAATGGGTGTAGTGGGACATTACGATGCCGCAGAAGAGGATTGCCATGATGCCTACAAAGGAAAGGAACATAAATCAATAATTTATGAGCTTCAATAAAACTAGTCTTTTAGCGATTTTAGCGATATGTTTGGAGAAGTTTCTTGATATATTGACATCCCAGGTTGAATTTACTGAGGATTTCTTGGAATTATTGTTAGATTTCCTCGAATACACTCGAGGAATAAACAGGAGGGGCCTTCCTTAGCCGAGTGGTTAAAGTCCGCGGCTACAAAGCAAAGCCATGCTGAAGGTGTCTGGGTTCGATTCCCGGTCGGTCCATGATCTTTTTGTAATGGAAATTTCCTTGACTTCCCTGGGCATAGAGTATCAGCGTACCTGACACACGATAATAGAAATATTAGTAGTAGAACGCTAATGGCGTTGTTGTTACAAAACTAATTTTAATTATTATTACCTTAAATTATGGATTTCCATTGTTTGTTCAATACCATGTCGTTGTTTTGGTTTCTAAAATTAATCTGACACTTTGAGGCCCGGTACTCAAGCTGTCAGTTCGTGGCAAACTAGATGTTGGTAACACGAACAGCAGCGACATTAGCATTCTTAGGTTAATGCTTCTACTCACACGATATACGATTGCGAAAATGGCAACTCCGACAAAGAAAGCTTTCAGTTAATAACTGTGGAAGTGCTCATAAGAACAGCTTAAAAGCAGGCTTTGTCCCAGTGAGGATCTAATGCCAAGAAGAAGAAGAAGAAGAAGCTTTTGATCGTGCCGCTTGCTATTGCGAGGGCGAGCAATGAACACTTGTTCAGGTGCCAGTTAGGCGTGTATATATCACGGACCGCATTACTCGCAGATCCGTAGCTTATCCCACTATCACAATTATCATGTCTATAAAAAAAGCTTAAAAAAACAATTCTCGATTACTTTTTCAAATCGACGTATGTAACTTGCATACGATTTTGAGAAAATTAATTCAGAAGAATCGCATCTTCTAAAACTGGTTTAAAATGAACCACCTTTTTAACATTTTTTCGACGTGTACATTGCTTAAATTTTGCATACAATGAGCTCGCGTTCAGAAACTGTGGAGTTCCTATTATTTCACACAAGATTTTTTATGACAAAATTATAAGCCGTTTTATTCAGTTACTTGCGACGTTTTTCTACCAGTGTAAAATCGACTCAAAGTGTTTTGTTTTGATTCGTGGTTAAGTCACTTTGTCTCTCCATACAGCGGGGCGGCGAAAGTAGTGGTTAGGTTGCGAAAGTTGAAAATCTTACTTTCGTCGTTTTGTAAATCCAAAAATTAAACGTACTAAAAGTGAAAAATCGAATTGGTACAGGGCGAAACGGGTAGAATTTCGTCTGCAAAACACGTAGGATCGATAAAGTAAGTTTGCATATTTTTCTCTCAGTCCGGGAAGTCTCTCCTCTGCGCCTACGGCAGCCAGACTTTATAGCTCTAAAATCCCGTAGGTACGAACAAGTAAAAGGTACTAGAGTCATCAGGAATAATGAATATTACTTGAGATAGGTAGACATGACAATGCAACTCTCGTTGGATCCAAATAAGTGAGACCTTTATGGCAGTAATGGTTACCCACCAAAAACCTCACCATTTGATATTCTCAAAAAATTTGGATTTCAATAGTAATTATTTTATTTAGATCTTCAGAGAAATTTCCCAAAAAAAAATCTATGGAACTTACTAAAGCTCGCGTAACAATTCTAAAGGGCCAATGATCAAATTGTAAACAAATCGGTTTTTGACACCATTCGATAGCATCTCCCAACACCCACAAACTATGCAAACATTGTCAACATAATCATAAAACTTACCGTTATAAACTCGGTTCTCTCTCCATCAAGAGGGCCTACAATCGGAAAATTTCGCAAGCTGTCATTGGCCTTAACATGGTGAGAAGCCAATGACTCTCTCTTGCTCATTCATTGAAAACCGAAAGGACCTAGCCTTGGGTCAAGCACGCTAATAAAATTGCGTCTACTACCCCTACAGCGTTACCTAATTTGTGAACGACGCTTGGCGCTTAAAATTAAAGGAAGTCGGTATTCTTATGTTTGTAATAAATCACTTGGAACTTTAGACATAACATATAGCGTCTCCAGTTGGAAGCCAGCATCATCGACACACGATTTTTCTCAAAATCTATGCATTAAGCCTATAACGTCGGGCATAGTGCGCTGGACAGCGGACCTGTGGGCTAGCGCATCTTTCCCGACGTAGCTCCGACGCCTAGGTTTTAAGAAAATTCGTTTTTCGCTCATAAAAAAAAAATCCGGTTTTCAACTGTGTGAATAATATATCCGACCGAACAGGCGCCGTGAATAGACCAAAAAGAAATTCAAAGAGAACAAACAGGCACCGAAATTTTTTTCATGAGTCAAGAACTACTCAAATAGTATCCCAAAAACGTCTCTAAAGTTATTTCTATGAATTTCATTTGTGATTAATTTTGATATTTATCAAGAAATATCAACATACATTAGATCAGGCCTGGCAAACATTTTTGGCTCTTTTTAGACATAAATAATTGGTGCGTTCGCAAGAATAGTCCTATATGAGAAAATTTTACCTCAAATGAAAGCTTGGTATTGCATCTGTCTGATACATGTTGGGAACTTAAAATTTTTATCAAACTCTTTGCTACCGATGAAGTTAATTCGATAAAATGGTGCGGACTATTCTGCGGGAGCCCAGATAGCCGTAGCGGTAAACGCGCAGCCATTCAGCAAGACCAAGCTGAGGGTCGTCGGTTCTAATCCCACCGGGCGAGGATCTTTTCGGGTTGGAAATTTTCTCAACTTCCCAGAGTATCTTCGTACTTGTTACACGATATACGCATGCAAAATGGTCATTGGCACAGTAAGCTCTCAGTTACAGTTCGTACAAGATGTTTGTTCCTCTCAAGTTATCTCATTACTTGTACGATTATTATAGGGAACTTTACCTTTCATTAGTCGGGTGATTATCAATATTTCAAAAAATACTCCAGATATTCCTGCAGATCTAGGTATTTGTAGGTAATTTTTACAGTAATTTTCTTTTAGTTATTCTTAGGAAGTCTACATGGAATCTGTCAATGAAATATTCAAAATAATTATCAATGATTTTTCCCAAAATTGTTCGTGAAAAATCTTTCAGAAATACGAAAGAGATTGTAAAACAGTCTCTGATGAAACTTCTGGACAAATACCTAATGTACTCCTGTGAGAATCTCTGAAGCAACACCAGATATATTGCTAAGTAAATTGATTATTAGAGAAAAAAAATTAAACAAAATCTGGATAATATCCTGCAGGATTTTGTGGAAGTATTCCTGAGAAATATTGGGCATAATCTCTGAAGAAACATATGAAGAAATCATCGGATAAATTACTGTGATTAGTTCTGTAACATTTCCTTATAGAAAATTTCTACGAATTAAATTCAGAAATCACTCAAAACCTCCGAAACAGACTACATGAGTTATTCCTGGATTCAAATCTAGATCTCTGGAGTAGCCTCTGGAGGAGCTTCATGAGAAATCTTTGGAAGAATTTTTAGAGAAATTAAAGGAAAATCCTTATAGATTTCTTGGAGAAATTACTTGAGCAATTTCTATGATAATTAGTGAAGAGATTATTGAAGGAATTTATGAGTAAATATTTGGATGAAGTGATGAAAAAACATCGTGGGAACTCCAGGAGCAATTCTTGTAGGATATTTAGAAAAAAAAATGAACATGTTTTTTCGAAAAACCTTTGAAAAAAATACATTAGGTATCGTTGAATGATTTGCTGCAATAATAACCTGAGAAATCATAATGAAATTTCATCGAAATTTTCTCAGAGAAATCCCTAGAATAATTTTCAGAACAATACAATACTACTCTCTTAAGTAATGTCTGTAACTATCTGACATAAGCCGTAAAAGTTCCTCTACATACTGATAAAACATATCAATATGCCATAGTTTCCCCTATTATTGTAATTGTAATTGTAATTGCTCAATCCACACCCTGGCAGACAATTATCCGCCCATCTAGACACGGGCTGGGTGAGGACCTACCAAGCCTCCCCCGTTAACATGTCCTATACCGTTTAGCACACCGGGATCTTCCACAAGCAGGCGCCGGAATTAAAGCGGTCCCACAAGCTTCAGATACATTAAATAGATATAGTCCCTCTGGCACTAAACCGAATAGCGGCCTTCATATCATCACTAGCACTGCCTATCCCGCACGCCAAACAAAATGCCGGAAGTAGCGTGCCGTGTAGAACATCCGATGTTCTACACAGCACATCACCTCCGACACCATGCTCAACGTACAGCAAAGACATCGCTAATAAAAAGCGGAATGCGTCATTCGATTCAGTGCCAGAGGGACTATAAATGTAACGAAGAGGAAATGAAAAGATAGTAGAGATGGTTTGGTTGTTGGATTGCTGAAACGAGAAGAAATAAAGTCATTACGTTAAAACGTGGTTTTTATAGTTGAATAAATGTATCGATAGTTTCTCATCTGTTTCTTTTCCGTGTCGTAGTTGCGTCGATTCTATCCACCTCGAGTGTTCTCGTCTCCGCTCGAGCAATGAGGACCGCGATGAAATGAAAATATAAAAATATGACCATTAGTGTTTATCTATTATTTAATGTGGTTCTCATTTGCTTTTAAATACCTAAGTAACATGTGAACTCTGCCTCTATCAGAAAATTCTAATGAATTATATTTTATTCTCCTGCACTTTCCCTAACACAAAGTATTCCTATTTAGTAAGACATTTACAAGTGCAAAAGCGCAAATAAAAGTGTGGGACCTCATCGAATCATGTTGATGCCCTCAGAGCACTCATTCTTCGATTTGCGAAAAATGAGTCCGCTGAAAACACCGACCCGACTCGACGCAATCGCGCACCTCTACCAACGCCTCCGCACATGTAAAAACTTCTGCGATAAACCTGTGGTGTGAAAGAAATGCGCAATATTATTTTAAGGTGAAACAGTTTGGAATCAACTTCTTAGATTGCACTAAAACTTCAAAGGCAAAAATCTTGCGAAGAAAGCATCCCACAATAGTGCACTTTTTATTTTGGCTTTGTGCACTAGCAGAAAGCTTAAAATAAGAAGATCAGGATCGTTTGCCAACTATTTCTCGTGAGTAGGGGTACAAGTCGGCCATTGTGCCGGCCATCTTTGGATTCCGAGATGTTTCACCTTAATTTCAATCCTAACTGCATGACCCGTAGGCTCTATGCGTATGATTGTTCATTATTTTAGCTAAACATACCAGTTATTCCTGTACATCAGAAGAAAAGAAAAACGATTAAGAATATCTTGCAGCGTAAAGTTTAAGTGATCAAATATTAATCCTTTCTTCGAACCTAATTTCATTATACATTGGGTTATGCTATGCTTCGCGTGTGATACGAACAATTAGATTTATCAATATAATGCATTAGCATCCAAACAAATACCCTAGAAAATTTTCTTATTGTCCGACAAACATTTCAAAACAATTACGAACTGCAAAAATTCAACGGTAACTTTACTCAACAAAGCTTTCATTCGATCACCCTTAAAATACACAGTCATCAGTAGACCATGCACTATAATATCCTCCTAATATAACGCAGAGCTAAAAATCCTCTCTTGCGTTACCCAATCTGAACAAGAAAACATTTTCAAATACTTCCCATAATTTGTGCACGGCAAAACAGATTCCACTTTCTACGTAATGTAACCTAGTATGAACAGCTGCCCAACTCTCCAGACATGCGCCCTCCAAAATCCAAGGTGCTGCTGCCTTACGTTCAAAACTTCTTTCCTCAAAGTCTGTCTATCAATTCCGAACTCTATTGCATACTACCATACCAATCAGACCCTATTCCTGACAAGACACAGAGTCATAACCCCAATGTGATGGATTTACCCAGTAAATCCACAACCTTGTCCTAACCCCTCTTACGTTTCGCTATCCTCGAAAGTCACCCATATTGATGCTTGGCAAAAAACATCAGTATTCAATCCACAAATCCCAAATTACACCACATTACGTTGGTCCGTTTGGCGTCGCCAAATGATTCAATTCTGAAATAAATCCATTTTTTTTTCCGCGCAGTCGAAAATGAAATGAAGAATCTTGCATATTCGTTGCTGAAAATAACAAAACCACCAAAACAAGAACGCCACTGACAAATAAGAACCATACCCTACACTCAGGCAGAAGTACTAACGAAGTTCATTATTTTCACTTATGTTTACTACATTTCATTACTTCGCCTTATGAATTCATCCAAATTATGCCAATATGATATATTCCTTGTTTCATAGACCAGCATTATAAACATTGACATAAAATTTTATGGATTCAATATATCAGCAGTGCGAAGTACATTACTATTTATAACGGAAATTATTATAAACAGTATGCTGTTCAATCGGCTTATTGGTGAATTTTTGATTCGACATGCTGAGAAATAAGTTGGCCAAAGTTCAGAAATTCGACATTTCGATAAGAAAGTTCGATTTGGCATTCGTCAAATTTAAATTCGCTACCTAAAATGAATCTGAACACGTTTAAAGCAATAATTTATTTTTTTACACAGAAATTTATATACTTTGCTTTATGATTTTTCTAATTTTTATTTTTGAACATCCCATTTTTTCTTGAAGTCTACTTACCTATTTTTGACTTCAAGTTTTACAGTACTTTTGAAATTATTTTTTCCGTGTAACTAACGAAAAACAGTTTTGGAGTAAATTTCATATCAGTATGGTACTTCTGTGATTGTAGAAAAATATAAAACGTATGAATTTTAAAATTACACATCAAATCAAACATTTGTATGTCATAAAAATCAATTTTTCAAACATTTTTCTAAAATACAAAAATTTTTCTGATATCACAAAAAAAACTTCTCTAATATGCGTGTTATAGTCCAAGATTTAAATAAAAAAAGAAAAATCATTTTGATTTGATTTTTGAGCTAAGAAAAAATACACATAGTTCCAAAGGGTGCATGCCCGTTTAAAGGCGGGGTTAGGTATTAGAGGGTTAAAGTTGGAAAAACCCAATTTTCCCCGATCTTTATACTCGTCGACAATCTGAAGTATAATAGAAATTTCGACACCGTGATACAAAACTGGAAAGATTTAACTAGTTTGATCAATATAATTAATATTTTCGAGAGAGTTAAACTTGAGGTTAACCCGTCTAAATGGGGTCCCGGTCTCGAAACCCGTTACATGGCTTAACCCTCTAATACCCAACCCCGCCTTTAGACGGGGTACACTTTGGAATTTTGTGTATTTTTTCGTAGCTCGGAAATCAAAATGATTTTATTTTTGGCTTACACCTTGACTCATAACACGCATATAAGAAAAGTTTTTTATGACTTTTGAAACTTTTTTGTATTTTTAGAAATTGTTTGAAAAATTGCATTCTTATATAACCTACAAATGCCTGGGCTTCATTTAACGTGTAATATAAAAAATCGTACCTTTTATATTTTTCTACGATTAACCTATCACAAACGAAGAGCCTGGTGGTATTAAAATCATTTCAAACCTGTTTTTCCGTTAGTTACACGGAAAATAAAATACGCTCCGAAAAAAAATTAAATATTAATATTTTTAAAAATACCGTAACAATTTAAATTTTTATTATTGCCAAAAATCAACAACTAGAAAAGGCTTCAAGAAAAAATGAAAAAAAGCTAGGGATGTTCAAAAATAAAAATTATAAAAATCAAAACCCAAAATTTAAAAATTTGCGAATAAAAATAAATAAATGCCCAAAACGAGTTTAGAACGATTTTAGATAACGAAAAATAATACTTAAATCGAAAAAAAAATTTGGGTATTAGAGGGTTAAAAAAGAAATATTTCATTACAGAAACTCGCTCAGTTGTTCGATTTAACAAAAAAGTTGAAAAATATCCTAACAAAAGCATTTCTTTCGTTTCAACCGATGAATTTTAAAATATTTGACAAAAAACCTAATAATGTTTCATTTAAATGCGTAATTGTCATTGTTTAATCATGAAATAAAAAAGTTTCATCGATCGAATAAATCAAATTTTTTTTTATAAGAACTGAGGATCCCAAATTCAATGGGGTGTAAGTGACATTTTGAGTTGAGTATACTGAAAAATACTGTTTCTTGGCTCTTGAAGAATAGTTTTATGTGATAAATGATTTATTATGATACATCCGTCCAACAGAAAAAAATAACAAAATTCGTAGAAGTTTGACTTGTTTTATTTTGGTACCCATATAATTTGTATCGGTACAAAAATTGCTGAAAAAACTTCAATCTCGTTTTTTTTAAAGCAGAATTTTGTCACACCTTCAAATCAATTACAATTTAAAAATAATATAAAAATTATGATAGATTGACCAAAATTAATCGTACTTCACGATATTCGTAAAAAATATAGGGTCTATTTAGGAATGGAAAGAAATCCAGATTTCAGATGAAGAACAGGTGCTGCACAAATCATTATATTTCAAATAGTGCTCCGCGAGAGAAAAAGGCTGAAAAGCCCTGCTTTAGTGTTTTGAATTGTGTTAGTCTCGCCTAGTTTCAAATAACTGAATATTTTTGTATTTTTGGAATCACATGATATCTCAAGCGTGTGCTAGAATAAGGGCGTAAGTCAACTGATCTATTTCTATTCATCGATCCTCTCTATTCTGTGAATAAAAGTGACAAAATGCGGGTTTGTGAGAATTTTTCACTTCAGACCGCTTGGCAGCGAAGCAATCTTGCGTCCTGAGGTGAAAAAATGCTGACAAACTTGCATCTTGTCACGTTTATGCACTAGAGAGGGTCGATGAATAGACATCGAGCATGCGACATAAGGGGGTAATTATTCTAGCACACGCTTGATCTTCCAAATGTGGTGGGAAAATGTGATACCATTTCATCGGCTCCTGAAAAAAAAGTTTACAGAAGACGATTAAATATTTCTAATTTTGATTTTTGGGGCCTTTAAAATGTGGGGGTCCGGCGGCCAATGCCCTCTCAGCCCCCGTGTAAATGTAGCCCTGGTGCTATCATTGTCAAACATTGCCATGACCCAACGCTCCAAGAAAAGTACTCAATAACACTTCAACAATCTGACTACAGAATGAATGATTACCTATGGTGGTTCAAACTAAAAACGCGAACCCCGCGTAGTTTAACTAACTGATAGATGGGTTGATGCGCTTTAATATATACTAAGAAATTTCTCCGACTAAACCATTAACGGTTCAGACACCATTCAAAAAGCACACGACATCGACAATCTCAAAACACTTTGCACACTCACCTGACAAATGAATGCCCTCGGCCAGCACATAGGGCGCATACGTGAACACCAACATCAGCCCAAACTCCAGCGAGGGATGCTTCCGCAGGTCCACGTGTTTGAGCAGCAGGGCGCCCATCAGCGCAAACACCACTCCAATTCCGGCCGACGCGAAGAACATCAAACAGAACGTGTTCAGCGCGGAGATGATCGACTCTCCGGTTCCTTCCGGGCCACCGGAACCGGAAACCATCGGCATCACCGTCGTTGTCAGGACAATGGAGATGGCATCGTTGAGGATGCTCTCCCCGAAGACCAGCATGTTTAGTATCGGGTCTACATCCAGGGCGTGGAATATGGCAACTGTGGCCACTGGATCTACGGCTGAAATGAGTGATCCAAAGGCAAACGATTCGACGAAGTTCAACCGGTAGGCTACTTCCGCCAGGCCGAGAAGGTACACTCCGGAGCCGATGACCAGCGCAGAGATGGTCGTGCCAATGATGGCAAACACCAGAATCGAGCCGATGTTCTGGAAAAAGTTACCCTTGTGCAGATTGTAACCGGACTCGAAGATAATCGGCGGCAACAAGACCAGAAAGAATGCCGTAGGTGAGAACACCTCCTCCCGCTCCCAGTTAGCAATATTCTTCACGGAGGAATTGTTCAGGATTAGCCCTATCAGGGCGCCCAAGAACACCACTACGATACTCTCCGGAAGATACTGGAATCCGGTCTGCAGCATCATGTGGATCAGAAGAATCCCCAGCGCAATCACGCACAGCACGAAGAATATCGACATCGAGCTGTAGTGTTCCTGCTCGACGGCGTTCTTTTCCGGGGACATTGTTGTCGTGGCATTCTTCGGCAGTTCCTTCACCGAATCGTCCTTTTTCTGTTGCGGTTCCGAAGGAATGACGGTGCTCAAGTTAACATCTGGTTCCTTTGCCGGGGGTCCCACAGACGACAGACCAGCGGGAAGTTCCACCTCTGATGCAACGTTGTAGAATGTGGTGAAAAGAAATCCACAGATCAGCAGAAAATAGATAAATCCGGACTTCATTGTGTCCTTGAGGCTCTGAGTCATAGCTTTCGGGAAGAGCAAATTGGGGTTTGTTTTTGGCGATGGCTCCACGAAACTTTTTCACAGCATAGCTCTTTTTCGACGGAAATTGTACACTCAGTAGATCGAAAACACCACGAATTATCAACGAGGAGACCGATTTTTACTGTTCACAAGCAATAAAGAGAACAAACTGATTTTATTACCGAGCAAAACTGTTTTGACTGAGCCATCGTCAGGAATGGCTTCGCGACTCTTCGCGTTGCGAGCTGAATCGGGTTGGATCGAGTTTTCGAAAAACAAAACACACGTAATGACAAAAGGGTTTGACGTAAAAATCGATGAAAGGGGATTCGATGAAGAGCGAGCGTTTCACGCTAAGGTAAATTCACACAATCGATGGATGCTATGAACAGCGCACAGTGGGACAAAATAAGACTAAACCAAAGACGAATTATCCAAGACAAACAGTCGTCACACTTTCATCATTTTTGATTGAAAACTTCTCAGATTTAGTAATAATTTTTACGGTTGTCCGAAATTTCGCAGTAAACCATTCAGCGGTCTTTCACGGTGTACCATTTCGCGGTTTGTATCATTTTGCGGTTTACCGTTTTGCGTATATGCGTAGTATGCACCTGAAACGTAAAGCGCTCAAGTAAAATTTCTCCTTTTTACCGAAGTAATTTTGACAGCTGATCCAGTATAAGCGAAATGTCACTTTTACTTGCGGAATAATTGAGCGGCACATTTTTCCGTACGGAAAAGTGACAGCTCCATTTTATTTGTACAGCAGGCGTTACCGATGTTATGAAATCAGCTTTACTTCTCAGCAGCGTACAGCTCAAGTAATTTCGGAACCATTCCTTGACCGTTTCTTGTCCTATCCTTTTGCACAGTACTTATGATCAGCGTACCGGCATTCAAGGGTCCATTCACATATTTCATAACGCTGAAAGGGGTGGGTGGGTGTCTTCAAGATGTTACAGGTCGTACAAAATCCGGAAAATATTCTTACAAAATGCGTTACGAGGGGGTGGGTGGGTGTTGAAGTGGCCATTTTTGGCGTTATGAAATTTTTGAATAAACCCTTAGTACAAGGGTTAGTACCATTTCGCGGTCTTTCGCGGCGTGGTTTTTCCCTCGAGTTGCACTGAAAATTGTTGGCATTATCACTAAAATATACATTGGTGATTTACCCTTCTTTTAAACACAGGCAGACTGGCCGCATAAATCCAAACCATACTGCAACAGCATGAAAAATGGTTTACATTCCATTTTTTACCATACCCTAAATGGTTTAAGGAACCATAAGTGAACTGTTAGTGGATACAGTTTCAACCACACTGGTTAAAGTTTTCAGAGATTCAACGTTACCAACAACGGGTTGTTAAGAATGTTTACCGTACCAAAACCTGCAGTTTCCCATACAAATTTTGTCAAATAACCACAACGTGAGCGTGTCCTGTAAGGTTCACATTAGTGCTATTGTAAAATAGGTACTGATGTCAAGGTACTGTGTTACCATATCGAACAACAGTTGGTAGTATGGTTCACATAATAAATATTGAGGTCTTATTTACTATTCGGACTTATTAAAAACCACCAATTCTGAATCATAATTAAATTTATTGAAATATTGATGCACACTGCAATATAAAAAAGTAAGCATAATAAACTAAATGCTTGATAGCTGGCACGGGTGAAACTCCTGGCTCGATGTACAACACTTCTGGGCTATGCTGCAATAGTGCAAAATCGATTATAAACCATCACATTTTATTATTATTGGGATTTCGTTACCGGAACTAGGAATTGAAAAACGCGGATACTTCGAGAACAATTAAGGAGCTTTATTTAAATGCGACTATACTGCCCATAAAAGCATAACTGTCCCATATGGAATTAGTAGGTGTGGTACTTATAGACTTGACAGCTCAACAATAATAATTCATTTCAAAAGTCACGGTCTACTAAGACATTTTTCGAGCTACCACATCTCTTTTTCTTCGACGAGTAACGCAATCTATGTCATTACCATATTTTATTCGAAATTTCCTTGTTTTTAAAGCTGTCTTTTTGAAACTTTTTCCAACTTCTGTTTCTGTTTTCCAACTTTGTTTTTCCAGTTCCACCTGCCTTCTTCCGTTGTTTTTTTTTCCGTTGTAAGAACGCTTCCCTCGTGTACCCTGTCGCACATTTTCGGCTTATCCTGTAGGATTTTCCTCAGCCGGCAAGGCGTCTCCCTCCAATGTATCGAGACATTTTTGCTTCCTTCGATCAGAATTTTATCTGCCTTTTTAAGGAACTCCATCCTCTGAGGCGAGAATTGTTTTGCTTTCTCCGGTCAGATTTCCACCGGCCATGTGGGCATCTCTATCTTAACAGGCGAGATGTTCTTGCTTTCTGCGGTTGGATCAAAGACAAATTAAAGACCCCCATGTCCCTTGCAGTTGCCTAAAATTTTATGGCTCATAAGGTAATCTAGAATGCCGTGAAAAGTGTACTGCGATCTGTCAAACTTGGGTACCTTTTGCACTACCGAGGGACCAAATGCAGTACTAGAAGCGGTACTCAATCTGAGCTCGAGTGGGACGGACCTGGTTGGATTTTCATCCGTCCCGTCGTTAAAGCAACTCCCTCATATATGAGGCGAGCCATTTTTGCCTTCTCCGGTCAGATTTTCATCTGCCGTTTGGGCATCTCCCTCTTATAAGGCGAGATATTTTTGCCTTCTTACGGCTGAACTTTCATCCATCCCGTATTTAAGGCGACTCCCTCTTATGAGGCGAGCCATTCTTGCCTTCTCCGGACGGATTTTCACCCACCGTTAAGGCGCCTTCCTCCTAGGAGGCGAGACTTTTTCGTTTTCCCTCCTGTCTGATCCGATCAGATGCTATCCGTCGGGAATGCAGACACTTTATATTTACCTCTAGTTGCAGGTGCCGACTCGAATTTTCAACTTATCCGCAGAAGGTTCTTGCTCGTCGCCAATGTGGTTTATGCACAGGCCTATCGATCGCAAAATTCTTAGATCGATTCCAAGTTACCACAAAAACTATTTCAGTTTTGAATTTTTGATTTCTCAAGGCAAATTAAAGAATGTCAAATGTCAATTTCTTGGGGCGCATTCTCGTGAGGTGTTTTTAATAGTTCATTTGCCTGAGTACTGGAATCTGGTAGAGGAATGTGCACTGTGGCTGCCGAAGTTGTTCCGGATAAAGCTGCTCGAATGACAATTTCTAATAGATTGAATACTACTGAACTTATTTAAGCCCCACAACCAACCAATTCAATTAGCCCCACAACCAACCAATTCAATTAGGTGTTGCTTAAAGCGGACGGGCACTGTGATTTGGATAACGAACTGTGGAATTCGACCTAAAGCATTGGGGTTCTAGAGAGATGAACCCAAAAATTCATTTGGAAAATTTGAACGCTTCAATCATCAAGCAATCATCAAAACAATGAATGATGGTAAATCGTCGGAATCAAAAATACAAGTTTTCGTTTGGTAGTAATTTAGTAGTTATTTCACTGGAAAAACTCCACTCAAATGTTCGACAAAGTGCTCATCTCCCGCCAAGTGCCTGGTGTAAATTTGGAATGCTTTTTCCGCGCAACCGGCATTTATCTGTTCAAGCCACATGTCGTCAATCGGAAGCTATTCGGCGCCAGCAATCTTCACACGTTTTCCTATCGTTATCGTGAGGGCGATTCGGCGGAACTTTTGAATGTGGCGGGATTACTGGCCGATATCAAGGAACAAGTGGCGGGAAACTTGGAGAAAGTAGTTCAAAATGTGGAAAATGCTTGCAAGGAACAGGAACTTCAGAGCGTTCAGACGGTGGATGAATTCGACTTGAACAAACTGGACTTTAGTGGGCAACCGAAAGATAGTGGATTTGTGGTCATCAATAGATTCCTTCCCAGGAATTTGACCGTGTTTCGTCCACTAGACGTACTGGCAGTTATAGGTAAGTAGCATTTATATTTCACAGGGCTGGTAGCAGATGTCTTTTTAGAGACATATTGTCTATTTAAAAAGTATATTTTTAATGGAAGGTCTCTGAACTCTTGCATACATAATAGATCATTAAAGTACCTGTGGTACTTATAGACTTGACAGCTCAACAATAATAATTCATTTCAAAAGTCACGGTCTACTAAGACATTTTTCGAGCTACCACAGTAGGCATTGAGAAAATAGCGCTCAAAGTTTGAAGTTTGTCTTCTCATACAAATTTTCATAATTTTCTAGTACATTTCTGCATGTCATATTCATTTGGAATTACCGCACAGATAACTTATGTTCCTTCTATTAATCAGTAAAAAATATAAACTTTAACATATTTCGCGTTTTTAACTTGCTATTTGGAATGGAAGTTCATATAGAGACTGATATGCCTTTATTTTTCAATATGGGACAGCACAAACTTCATATTTTTCCACAACATTTTCAAACAAAGTGTGTAAAATTGTAAATGCGTCGTAAAGTATATGTTAAAACATGAATGTTGCGATGAAAAAAGGTGTTGGTTCGAAAATCCATATGGGACAGTTATGCTTTTATGGGCAGTATACTGCACGATGTGCAAAAATTGAAAGAGGAAGAACAATTTGAATATGGGTCGCAGCTTACTACGACCTTGTTGGGTTGGTTGCTATGCAACAGGCATTGCCACCCAGCATGGATGGAATGACCAGAATAGCTGATTGCTTTGCTTGGATTACAATTACTGTAAAATCATGTAGACTTACCTTTGTTTAATCGTAGTTCCTGGGCTCTCCTTCCTGCTCTGGCATCAGCACGACTGGCTTCGTATTTTTTCCCAACCGATGTTCCGATCCAAGGACGATTCGGATCATCAAACTGCCGAACATCATTGCCGTGGGAAGCAACACTATCTAGCGTTTGTCGTGCTGGAAAAAAGATAACATGAATATTTTGGAAACATTTTCAACGTACACACTGTAATGAATTTTATTGTAGAAACTACTGAATTCATGGTAAAATTAAGAACTGCACCAACAATTTTCAACAGACTACATTAATCTGTTAACTCTACCAAAACATAGTCAACATCACTACACAAGAAAATATATTCGGTATCTTTAACCAGCATTGCAGTATTTATGACTAGAAACATTCTTGATTTGACAAATTTGGCATTATACTTTTGACCACATTTTCTTGTTCGGTGGGTGTCACGGATTGAAATACAATGCGTTGTAGTGGATGCTACTATGGACATGGTCACATTTACTGCACTGCTCAGTGATTTTTTACCGGATTGTAGTAACTTAACAGATTTTTGTAGTCGGTTGAAAATCGTTGGTGCAGTTCTTAATTCTACACGCAAACAAATTTTGTTGTATAATCTACCGAATCCATGGCACTACTGGCTTTCCAGTTTCCCATGCTTCATGCTTTGTTTCTTCGGATATTTTTTTTTTCAGAAATCAATACAAATTAAACTCTAATCGACATGGACATGGACATCGACATGCATTCTTCGTGAGAATAAACATCTACGGTATGCTCATATCTCAGTGGAAGTAATCGAAACATGTGTGACAAAATCATTATTTGGTTGGTTTACATACAAGAGGCAAAATCAATGATGCAGATGAATTTACCTTTTGTAAGGAAAGCAACCGAATTTACCAACGTAATGGGAAGTATGCACTTCTACAGAAAAGTAATCGCCTATCTCGATGCGTGGGAAATTTCTTGCAAGAAATGCTCAAGAAAAGCATTTTTCTTTGATCGCAGTATGTAGTTGAAAAGAAATGTCAATTCAAATGGGGCTCACTGTAGAAAATTTCTTGACCAATTCTTTCCGCAGAAATTTTTACTTTTTTTGAGCTGAACAACATACTTAGCTTAAGCAGTTAAATCGTGCTGAGCCTTTTTTGTTGCTTAAAATGGTTGAGTTTCTCACTAAATTTCGACTACTTACCCCGAGAAAGCGCAAAATAGGTGCAGGAAAAGTTTGGTTGCCAAAGCCGTGTCTTTCGGCGCCGGACGATTTTACAGCAGGAGATTCTCATTTGACACTTTCTCGCATGCGCATCAGTTTGTTTTGATTTGATTTTGACGACAAGTCAGTAAAAAACATCAACTCATGTTTCGCTCAAGAAAAGTAAAAATTTCTGCGGAAGAAATGGTCAAAAAATGTTTTACAGTGAGCTCTATTTTAATTGACATTTGGAGGGAGTTGTCAAAAATGACCATTTTCAGCGTTATGAAATTTGTTAATGAACCCTTTTCTTGAGCGTTTCTTGCAAGAAATTTCCCACGCAACGAGATAGGCGACTACTTTTTTCTAGGTACATAGCGAGGTGCATAGTCCCCATTATTCATATTATGCTCAATTTTTTTCTATTATTTTTCTCGTACAGGAAACATTTCATATACTATGGGAACATGCTATTTGAATATCTCATTTGAATATTCCCATTAGTCGAGGAGACCAAGGAGGAGACAATAAAACAATCGTGATTTGTTTCAAGTGATACATCTGTTTGTCAGTGTCGCTCAGTTAATAACACTGTGGAAATGCTCATAAGTACACTAAGAAGAAGAAGTGACTAGAATATTGACAAATTTTCTACATGGTAGCTGTTTTTTGTTTCAGTTTGCATAGCGATTGGTCCACTACACACCATAGCTATAGCTGACCCACAGACAAGCTGATCGTTTGCATCCTACACTCAGAAACACGGGTAGTCATAGAATGACTAAAATTTAGTAATTTATGACTATTTTCTATCTGCCTCTCTTTCATTCTGCAGGGAATTTTATTCCTGTTCCAATTCGCCTGGGTTGAAGCATCGCTAAGCTTCACCCAGGCGAAATGACATTTAGTGTAGAAATTCACAACAGAATAAAAGAGAGGCAGATAGAAAATAGTCATTAATGCATAAACTTTAGTAATTCTGTGACTATTTTTATTTCTGAGTGTAGCTGATCCCGATCATTATCAGTTACTAGAAAGAAGGGTAGAAAGGTTCCATGATGTTTACCACCGAGCCGAGTAGCCATTGCTGCTGAATCATGCACATGAGGCCATTTTTCTGCAAGCTCAGGATTGATAGTTGTTTTTCTCTATGGGAATCCCAAACAACCAACACAACGCGGATTCTGGCTTATCATTTTCAGTAACGAAAGTAAAAATATGCATAACAATGATGATTATTCGCACTGCGAGCTTTCGGATGCTAAAGATCATCGTGGCACTCGGCGGTGGCACGCGAACCATCAGAACCATTGCAGTAGATCACGTGTGGCAAGTAGCCTTTGTGCGATGCAGTATATTTATTGTTCGTTTCGACTGTAGAGGGACCATGAGAAAAGGAGCTTCACCAATGTAGCCAGCTTTGTTTGCATTAGCTGCCCCGACGGTTTGTCGGTGTTGGCAATACAAGTGTTTTAAGCCCTGTTGAATCATCAACATTCGGAGGGCTGTCACTTTATTTAGAGTCATTGTTAATTGTACTTTATTTGGTAAAGTTATTGATAAGATTAGTGTTATGATTTCATTTAATTTGGGAGTAATATGCCAGTAAAGCCATAGTTAAATTATCCCATGGAAGAGCCAAATTGAGTTTAAAAAAGTCAAAGTTGTTGATTTGTGGCTCCTTGCACATATTCAAAACGATCGTTAAAAAGATGGTCGATGGACATCGATGAAAGTGTGACGTCTGTTTGTCTGTGGTTAAACATTTTGAAATAATTACCAATGCATGAAACACATGGTAATAAAACCGACAATAAACCCTGTGGAACAACATTTTTGACTACTGATCAAATGATCGGTAAAAACACAGAGTGCTTATCTCTTCGCCTTTTGCTGATCGACTGGCCGTTTGTGAGCGCACACACGTTCGGCCAGAAGATTTAGGGTCTGTCTCAATTGCGTTGTTAAAACGAGTCCGAACTTAAATTTGACAGTTCGGAAATTAGTTCCCCTCCAATTTATCAATGGACTGTTAAATTTAATTTTTGTCTGGTCCAATTCGCAATCGTTGTCGATTCAGGAAATTTCAAAACAAAATATTGTCGCACCGACACCAAACCGGACAGCGCACAACTCACACTCGCCGCGCTTCGAAATCAAATTATTCAAGCGCGGCGCTGCATTCTAACGATTTTTAATTAACACAGTGCACTAGTCACATATTAGTGTGACGCTCAGACAATGAGAATTAAACAATTAAAAAACGTGTTTGTCCTTCTTTATATCGGATTCGCAACATCATCAAAAAAAAAAAAATCGTTTGAAGGAGAGTTTTTTCGTAATGGTTTACCATAATGTCATTAGTGAGATACCAAAGAAGAGACCGTGAAATAAAGTTTTCTACGTTTGTACTATTGCATAGCCAGCGTGAGCGCAACATTTATTAGGGCGAGTATAGTTAATACCCTAAAGAGGAAAACAAACGTCAACGTTTTACATCTTGAAAATCTATCACTGCACGACTGCCGCGAAAACTATTTTTGTTTTCAAATTTCGGTTTCATAAGGCAAATTTATGAATTTCAACCCGATTCCTTGTGGCGAATTTTCATAAGGGGTTTCTATGTTTATCGATAGTCCATTTGCCTGAGTGTATGGCAAAACTCACTTTTGCAAATAAAAATCGTCAGAGGACGCTCATAGACTTCTATAAAAAAAATTTGAACGCAGACCACGACATGTAATACAGGTCGGACTCGATTATCCGGAGCATCGATTTTTTTTTCACTCCGGATAATCAAATCCTCCGGATAATCGAATCATTAAGAAAAAAATCTTCGATAAAAGAACTTAAATATTATCTCTTTTTGTTGTTTTATTTATATGATGCGGTGGCGTAGCCAGAAAATATTTCTAGGAACAGTAGGGGTCTTTACGAGAAAAATATTTTTTTTGACCAGCATACACAAAAAAACACTTTTTCAAACCCCCCTCTTCTTAAATACGTTCTAAACTACAAAACCATTCATATTGTATATTGCAATACCAAATTATCTCAAATTTATGCATAAAAATTGAAAAACAAGAACATCAAAAAACAAATTCCGGATAATCGAGTCTAAAATTCCGGATAATCGAATCCCGGATAATCGAGTCCCCGGATAATCGAGTCCGACCTGTATTATGATGAAGAACATTATCGAAAACCACGAAGCACTACAACTCTTGACAAAAACAAAGTTTGAAATATCTATTTTTTTAATTTAATTGTTTCAAACTCATGAATGCATTTGAAATAACCTAATAACATTGTTGTTTCTATCTTTGGTTTTAGTAAAATCTAACAATAATTCTGATAGTTTTAAACCAATTTGTCAGTTTATGTCAACTAAGTTATGGTTTATTGGTATCATTTATTAGGTTGTTTATTTTTGTTTGGATATCTGAGATTCAAACAATTTTGAATATCAAACTAAACAAACTGTTACATTTTTCTTGGAAACCTCATGCATAAGATTTTGTAGGTAAGTGATGCATATAACTTTTTTTTATTGAGTGACCCAGCTTTAATAAGGTAAATAATCTTTTTTCAGACAATGAACGAAAGATGCGAGCCTCATCAATGGTTTTGTGTAGGGTATTGAATGTCTCTTTGAATTGCCTGATCTATGTATGTAACTTAAAACTTCAGTCGTCACGCTGTTGTATTTTGTACAATACTGTTGAAAAAACCTCGCTTTTTGTGCCCAACAGTAGCGTTGTGATTCTGACGGTGGCAAACCGCGCGACGACTGGAAGGTTAAGGCTTGAAACGTAGGTAGTTATAATACAACTAATTAGGTAATTATAATACAACTGTTATAAATCGATACAAAAACAAACAAAAATTGTCTCCCACACAGGTTCTGATGATTTCCGCTTACAAAATATTACCCAAAATATGGCGCTTCAAGCTCATGATGCTGATGACAAAGATCGCAGCACATTTTGAACGACATAGTTCTATTGGACAAACAATGCGCTGTAATTATACAATATTTGAACAATGATAAACATTTGACACCTCTCCAATGAAACAAAAAGAATATGAAAAAATAGAGAATTTTCAAATGAAATATCCAAATTATTGGTTGTTGCTAACAAATTTTTTTTGAATTTAATTTGATTATCGCAAAACTATCAAAACAGTTTTTTAGTTTGTTTCAACCAAGTAACATTGCGAAAGCAAGCTAATTTTTTGTTTGTGCAATATTCGACGTAGAATTTTGGTTGAAATAAACTAGATTTTGTTTGTTTGGAGTATGTAAAGACCTGGACTTAAATGATCAAGATAGAGATTAATAAGTGATTTCAAAACTACGAGTTTTCACTCAAAACTAGGGGTACGACACTCGCAGGTTATCTCCATTTTAGGCCAAAAGTGAGCCGAAATGCAAAAAATGGTCGTATGGGTCAAATTTCCAACGAAATAAATAAAATGAATAATAATTCATCAAAAATCGATTAAATCCGAAAAAATCGGATAAAATCTGAAATAATTCTGGACAAACATTTCAAAAGGGCACATCGACATTGGTAAACATTGGCTTTGCAAGACGCTGTTGAGCCCAATTCAACTCGATCACGCAAACTAACACCACTATCAGGAAGAGCTAACACCAATCTTTCTGATAGTGGTGTTAGTTTGCGTGGGCGGGCTAAGAAGGGCTCAACAGCAACGTTTCTAAAAAAAGGCTCAAGACCTCTTGGGCCCTTTTCAAATGTTTGTCCAGAATTCATCGAATCGACAAAAATCGATGGGCACCCCTAAATCTCGAATGTCAAATTTTAGTGTTTATTTTATTTCGGTTTCACTTTTCGCGACTACGAAGCAAAAAAAGATTCTACAAAGCACTCGCACCAATGGAAAACCTCGTAAGGAACTGTCATCGTGTGCGTGAAAAAAAAAAACAAAAAATATCTTTTTCCTTGTTTTTCTCACAGAAAACTGAATCAGCAGCTTCGTAGTCGGGATCTGCGGGATTTGCCCGCTGTGGACGTTACATGGCAGCAAACGCAAAATTTCTACAGACGCGTGAAAGACAATCCCCTTCTGAGCTAAGCCTTCGGAACGGCCGAGGATTTGGTCCACCGTGCCAGCATCTCTGCCCCGCTAGTGCACAAATTCAACCACCCGCTCTAGCTGGTCGAACAAACCGCCTCGACGTGAGCGCACCGATCATCAAGGAACAACCGCAGGAGATCTACAACCATTCTAAGTTCAAGTTCCTCGGCATGGTCAAACGCTACACCGAGAAGGTATGCGAACCGCGACAGGCCTCCCAGGAGAAGGCCGCCTCCCTGAAAGAGCTCTCCTGGAAGAAAGCTAACGGCGTGGACACCACCGCTACTACTTCCCGAAGTGCGAAGGCACCGATGAAGATGATAACGCTCTTATCTCGGTTAAGGAAGATCCAGCCCTGCACACCGTAGGACGCCTCCAATAAAGTTTCCCGCAGGCGTCTACCGCACCGTGTCCGAGCAGGTGAAATCCCTCCCCAAGGAAGATGTCAAGGAGTACGTCGTCACGCTGATTACCGTCCTCCGCCTGACCCAGTACCTCAGCTTCCTGAACGACAAACGGCAACAGCAGGCCGTGGAAGATCAGTCCGTTCTGCTACCACCAGCAACAGCATCGCACCCGCCTCCGCTTAAGCTAACGGAATGAATGTGCCATCGAAAAAATAGCGAATGTGCCATCGAAAAAATATTTAGCTTTCAAAAAAGAGTCTCAAGCATACTCCGAATGTGTTTCTTTGTCAATGATGATTTTTCGAGAGTTGTTCTGGATGCTCGCCGCTGAGGTTAGCGGAATAAGTTGCCAGTAATGGTAGAAAAAATCCTTGGTACTGAATTTTCTTCCAAATGATATAAATACCTATAAGGGCCTGATCACAAATTTCATAACGCTGAAGGGGGTGAGTGGGAGTATTACAAATGTTACAGGTCACACAAAATTCGTGGAATATTCCTCGAAATATTCATACAAAAAGCATTTCGTCGGGGTGGGTAGGTGTCTAAAATGGTCATTTTTGGCGTTATGAAATAGTCGCGAGAAGCATTGAGCGTATGCTAAAATCGCAGTGCTTGGCCGATGGGCCAACAGGTGGCGGTAGTGTATAAACGTCAAACACGAACAAAAACGATGCGAGCGCTGCGGGTGGTGGATTGGCCAACAGCCATATTTTGAATCGACCGTTAAAAATATGGTCGATGGACATCGATGAGAGTGTGACGTCTGTTTGTCTGTGCTTTTAAGAAGCTACCTGGCAAGAGAAAGTTGCATGCATAGAAGTAATGCATTTTCTACTGCGATAGAGCAGTTTTTCCTTAAGGGGGCGTATTATATATCTTCTTCTTCTTGGCCTTACGTCCTCACTGAGACAGCGCCTGCTTCTCAGCTTCGTTCAATGAGCACTTCCACAGTTGTTAACTGAGAGCTTTCTTTGCCAAAGTAGCCTTTTTCGCATTCGTATATCGTGTGGCAAGTACGATGATACTCTATGCCCATGGAAGTCAAGGAAATTTCCATTGCGAAAAGATCCTGGACCGACCTAGACCTTCAGCATGGCTTTACTTTGTAGCCGCGGACTCTAACCACTCGGCTAAGGAAGGCCCCGTATTATACCTGTCTGACCCATATCAAAATCTGTTTTAGCAAGCTCTGCTTGTCGTAGCATGTCCCAAAGTTACACTAGAGAGTAATTTCACTTCCGCTTGAAGTCCGGATCTACTAGAAGGTTGTGGTCACCGGGACTTGGAAAATAGTCGTCATCTAAATCGGTGAAATTTTGCATATTGCAACTGCAAGGCTAGCATACCAACGAAGGATTTTCGCAGAGGGATGGCATCATAGTTTTTCACTATGGTATTTGACAGGTCTTGGTGTGCCTTCTTATCAGGAGCATAAATTTATACTCCAGTTGAATCTCTCACGCACACTCATAGATTTGTTGAATGTTTTCCTTCCGTATGAGTGAAAATGGGACAAAATGCGCCAAACAAGACAAAAACTGCGCAAAGCTGGTATGTGAGAATGTGCAATGAAAGTCTGCGGTTTACTTATCAGTGGTATAATCCGCGTTCGCAATGGCATTTAGTCATCCATCCCGCACATCGATATTATTTGGAAACTGTTATCATCGTGATTATTGTTCTTATGATTATGAGAATCGACACCGAAAGAAGGAAACAACACTTCATTGTGATTTTTATGATAATAGACATGAAACTTACTTTTATTTTAAACCGCGAGCTACGATATGGAAATAATAACGAACAATATGCGTAGATTTTGTGTGCCTAGGTTCGTTTTCCCACATTCACACCAGTTGCATTGCTTATAGCGTAATAGTATTTGTGAGCACTGCTTGCGTTCAATAAGAGGCAACAAAATATGGCTATCATATCGGCCCCCTGGATTTTCGTGATACGCAGCGGCCACTGGCACTTGTTTACTATCGTGCGGAAGAAACGTCAATTTTCATGACTGATGCGAAGACACCAACACAGACAAAGCAAAGATTTCGATATGTATTTGGCGATTTTCAATAGGGTAAAGCTCATTAAATGAGATTTTTGGGATAATTTAGGATTTTGTCGATTATTATCATTCTACTGTGAAAATTACTCAGCAGAAAACACAAAATTAGTAAAAACTATAAAAAACCTTGATAATCGATCAAATGTGCAAAATCCGATAAAATGAATTTAATCTGGAGATAACTTAGAAAATCAAATGAAATAGGGTCGTATCGCACGAAAATTAAAACGAAATTGATTAGTGTCGTTCCCCTAGACTCAAAAGAATGCCTAAAAACGAAAATGGATGTTATAATTGTTTTCAAAAATTTATCCGGATTGGCATAAAAAATTCCTCAAAGAGCCCCGACCAAACATTCGGACTTCTCGACAAAAATGTTTGAGGACTATTCACCTGAAACTTTCCAGAAAGAGGCAAAAATCCCTACCTTTTAGGCCTTTCAATTTTAGTTGCAAATAGTAACTTTTTAGTTACCAGGTCAAAAGTTACTCGCTAACAGCCCTGCAACTATTCCTTTTGCACTGAACGAAATCCCCCGCCTCGAAATGAATGATTATTGACTCATCCGAGCCCCATACCTATTTTCAGACATAATCAAGATGATTTTCATCTTCGCGAAAATCATCTGTTTACAAACCACTCAGAATGAAAATCATCCAGTCTTGGAATGATTTTTATCCTTCAAATAGATGCCTCTAATTGAATGATTATCATACATGCATGTAAACAATCCCTTTTCCATGTTAGTTATTAATTAAAAATAAATCAAATCAAAAGTTAAGCACTACAAAACGTTGTTGACATTGCTTTATATTTCTTAAATGGGATTTTAACTCATTATTATACGCCTTCAGTTTTCATGAACAGATGCCGTCTTGTAACGAACGAACCATGGAACCTAAATACTCGGATGTTAGCGACCTGTGGTTAGTAGGCACTCTTAAGAAGTCTGAAAAGAAAACCAGAAATGAGGATAAAATAAGATTCCAAGTCAAATTACCTGTAATTTCCACGCAGCAATGTTTTTCAAACCACGCTGCCGCTACCATGATGTTTACGTTAAGATTTACAAGATTAATTTGACGTTTAGGAGCATTCCTTTTTCATCTGATATATCAGACAGTACACTGAACGAAACCTCCGGTCGCACATTGAATGATTTGTAATTCACATGGTTATAAAACTTCATATTCCTCATTTTGAATGACTATGAATGAATATGATGCATCCACTATTTATTGAACAAAAATCATCCAAATTAGAGATGAATATTGGAACATAATAGAATGAAATTCTGCAGATAATCGAATGATGATAACACAAATGATTATCATGCAATTTATGACGGATTATTAGTTCTCCCATGCCCCATACCGAAAATCATTCAATTACTGTCTGATATATCAGATGAAAAAGGAATGCTCCTAAACGTCAAATTAATCTTGTAAATCTTAACGTAAACATCATGGTAGCGGCAGCGTGGTTTGAAAAACATTGCTGCGTGGAAATTACAGGTAATTTGACTTGGAATCTTATTTTATCCTCATTTCTGGTTTTCTTTTCAGACTTCTTAAGAGTGCCTACTAACCACAGGTCGCTAACATCCGAGTATTTAGGTTCCATGGTTCGTTCGTTACAAGACGGCATCTGTTCATGAAAACTGAAGGCGTATAATAATGAGTTAAAATCCCATTTAAGAAATATAAAGCAATGTCAACAACGTTTTGTAGTGCTTAACTTTTGATTTGATTTATTTTTAATTAATAACTAACATGGAAAAGGGATTGTTTACATGCATGTATGATAATCATTCAATTAGAGGCATCTATTTGAAGGATAAAAATCATTCCAAGACTGGATGATTTTCATTCTGAGTGGTTTGTAAACAGATGATTTTCGCGAAGATGAAAATCATCTTGATTATGTCTGAAAATAGGTATGGGGCTCGGATGAGTCAATAATCATTCATTTCGAGGCGGGGGATTTCGTTCAGTGTAATTGAATGATTTTCGGTATGGGGCATGGGAGAACTAATAATCCGTCATAAATTGCATGATAATCATTTGTGTTATCATCATTCGATTATCTGCAGAATTTCATTCTATTATGTTCCAATATTCATCTCTAATTTGGATGATTTTTGTTCAATAAATAGTGGATGCATCATATTCATTCATAGTCATTCAAAATGAGGAATATGAAGTTTTATAACCATGTGAATTACAAATCATTCAATGTGCGACCGGAGGTTTCGTTCAGTGTGGAAAACACAGAAATTTTCTGATTGACCATCCGGATTGAACAACCTACATAACACACACGGAAGCTTTATATTTTGGACGCGGCAAAAGTTAGAAACGGTTTTTCTCCGAAGTTGGATTTCTCTCGGAATCTATGCTAGATACCTAACTTCGGAAGTGGAGCATTCGATTCGCATCCGGATTTGCTCTAATGCGCCCTGCTTCCGAAGTAGGGTTTCTTGCATGGATACCGAGATAAATCCGGCGAATTGCATTTTCTAACTTACAATAGTTCCATGGTGCAGCTGGGAGGTCAGACCGATGGCCACATCGGCAATCGAAGCGGGACGAAAAATGTGGACGACATTCATAACAACAAACACGAACTAGAGAAATAATTATCGATCTGTCAAAAATAAGTCTCCTCTGGAGCAGACTTATTTTTGACAGATCGAAATCAGAGGGGAAATAATTCCCGAACTGTCAAATTTAAGTTCGAACTCGTTTTAACAACGCAATTGAGACAGACCCTTAGTTTCATAATACAAAAGAAAGTAGCGAGGTAACGGCGATAGCTATACACGAAAGGCGATAAGAATTTGTGACTAGGCTTATTATAGGAGGTATTTGTTTGAAAAGATCGATCCACCTATACCTAATATGCGGGAAGAGTAAAAAACTGTTATTAGAATTCTTAACTTATTTTAATCACGTACAAACAGATGTATCTAATTTTAGTAAAAATAAGCGTTACTGACTACATATTATTTTGTCTATTTTCCTGATGTCATTCGTTATGTCACTGAAATATACCCAACATATGCTTCGATGCAAAAATATAGCTATGGGCCCATTCACAAATTTCATAACGCTGGAGGGGGTGGGTGGGTGTCCAAACGATGTTACGGCTCATACAAAAACTGAATAATATCCATACAAAAAGCGTTACAAGGGGGTGGGTGGGTGTCCAAAATAGCCAATTTTAGCGTTATGAAATAAATGAATGAGCCCTATGCGGAAAAAGTAGATGGGTTTGTTTACACATTTCATAACGCCAAAAATGGTAATTTTCGACATTAAAATTTTATATGAGCTGTAATATTTTCAGGACACCCACCCACTCCCGTCAACGTCATGAAATTTGTGAAGGCTTGGCCTTTACATTTATTTATTTATTATGCCTATTTTCCTGAGTTCATGGATCGTTATTGTCATCTCATTGAAACTTCAAATAAGAAAAGTACCCTGTTATCTCTACATACAGATTCGAACGTTTTTTTGTTTTCGTCAATGGTCATCGGAAGATGTTTCGCGAATACAAATTGCTCGCAAATTTGAAGCCCGTCGACAGTAGGTGATCAGCCGCGCTTTCGGAACGTTCGAACAAGTAGTCTGAAGCTTCAGCTAACCTGTAGCTTTCCCACTGGAAGGAGTTCGTTTGCTGAAGGTTGTTAAGTGCTTTTTATAAAAATTGTTGGGATTGTCGAGTGTTTGCAATTTTTGCGATCGAGTGGCCTTTAAGGGTTAGTGTGGATAAAAACACTTGCAGAAAATAAAATTAACAGTGTAACAACAATCGACGAATCGCACTCTCTTCTCCCGCGCGTTCGGTTTTCAGAGAGAGAAGGGTGAGTAACTTTCCATCTTCGAATTCGAATTCGATCGCGAGTGGACAGACTCTCTCTTTGGCTAGCCGTCGAGAATTTTCATTTTGTTCAGTCTCTTTTCCACAAAGTTTTGCAAAGTAAAGACGGGCCCAAGTGAGGCTCCCGCGAGTGCTTTTCAAATAAAAAATTAGGAGATTCAAGTCTGCCTACTTTGATTGAAATCAGTGAGTGATCGGATAGTTCCGGTACAAAAAGTTCGATTCTAATCAAAAATTTGTGTTTTTTTCTGTCTCTGTGTGATTAGGTGCTTCAAGAAGAATCGGTAAACAAGCCGTAACAAAAAAGTGACTGTCCAAATTCGGTCTCCTGTGGAAGTGCTCGTGTGAAAAGAGGGAATCGGCGAGGAAATTCTGCTGCAGTTTTTAATCGGAAGTGAAGTGAAATCGCAAAAAAAAGACTCAAAATGCCGCAGACCAAAGCAACCAATGGATTCGCCACCAATGGCCACAATGGCTACGAAATGGAAGACGGGTGCTCCTTTTTGTTCACCTCGGAATCAGTAGGCGAGGGACATCCAGGTAGGCGAGCGCGCTGTGTGTGCAAACCGGGCAAGGGCGTCTATTCATAGGCAAAGTAGGCCTGTTTTGTCTCATTGATACCTCGACCCATTCATACAGAAATCCTTGAGCAGATCAAAGCATGCATGCATTTCGGGTTTCTATATCGCAGTAGGCGAAGAGCAAGACGTTCTAATCTCGCAATTGCCGAGGAGGTTATGTTTCGTCTTTTACATTTCCCATCGATTTGTCTGAGCGCGAGCACTCCTCGCGGTTCAGAAAATTCAGAAAGCACGCAGTAGGCTAGGGGGTGAAAAAAAATGTGCTTCCTGCGAGTGCACCAATATTACGCAATTATTGCAGAAAATTACAGCTTGTTCTGAATAAAATTACTACTATTTTGGTGTTTTGGATTTTTTTTTCCGATTGGAATGACGACCTACCAGATAGTTGGGATTTCCAATCAGAACCCAAATTCAAGTCAACAAACAACATTCTTTTGTTTTGGGAAGTCGAACCCACTGTGGGTAAAAAATGGCGGATGTTCAAGCAATACGGTAGTCCCGAACAGAATAGGAAGTTGGGCAATGGCATTGGAGGGAGGAAGACAAGTCTTGTTCAGGAAATGGTGTCTATTTCAATTGGATTCGAGCTCGCGTGGCTCTAAACTGATAAAGATTATCATTATCAGAAAGTAATGATTGCAAAGTGCTTGCTTCACTTTATTGCGCCGTTTTTCTAGTGTTGAAAATGCGATGTTCGAAATGGATGGAAAAGACAATCTAGTAGTCCTCCATGCGGGTTCGATACCATCTCAAAACATTAAGCAGTGCTGCCAGAAAGATTGGAGCGAATAGAATTCAGATGGTAGAAATTTACATATACATTTTTGGGAAATGTTGTATCATGAATCTCATTCATTTCAAAATAATTCAAGAGTTAAGTTTGATATCTAAAATTTAATCCAATGATATATTGGAGATATTTATGTATTTTAATAAATTCTGTTTAAAGTACTACAGTTACTCTCCAAATTGTAAACAAATCGGATTTTGGTACCAATAGATAGCATATTCAAACTAGGTACGTTCCGATATTGTGGTGTATCGATATTTGATTCGATACGATTATCGAATCGAAGTATACATATCACCGATATATGGAATCAAAATATCGATATATCGCAATATCATTTGATAGGTATATCTGAAGGGCGCAGAATTCTTGCATCGCTTAGTTACCTGGCATTGAGTTTCCTACGATTCACAAACAATTCTTTTAACCCTCAGTATTACCGGCATTTCGATCGATATGGACATGACTATGTTCCTTTATGATACATCACATAACAAATGGTATGCGAATTTCTTTCAAATAATTAGAAAATGTTTTACGAGAAAAACCTACAATTGTTATCCAAATACTAGTTTACGATATATCGGATGGAACTATCGATACCAAAATATCGAATGCAAACTATCGACATTCCGATACATCGGAAGTATCAGAACGTCTCTAATTCAAACCTCGCTAACTATGCGGCTATTATAAAAATAATTATGAAAATAAGCCACACGTTCGATCCTCATTTTTTAAACGAGGAAATCACAAAAATATGGACATACGTGATCTATTTTATGATGCAAATTCAGCATGCTTGATTATTACGCGTATAATTTTGAATCTAAGCCTAACATCGATATCGACATTTTTCAGCACTCTGCTCATGATTTGAATACGCTGCAAACCGTGTTCTGTTCAAGAGCCAAGCTCATGTTCTGTTCAAAATGCATCTCTGTCTTCTACACTTCCAAAACCACTAATGGTGCCCCATTTTCATTTATTAGGGTGCAGAGCTACTTGGGCACTTCCATGATTCACTTTAGCATGGGGGGTTTTCTCGGCAGAATTGCCTGAAACTTTGCATTAAGAAGAACATCAATACAATGCATATTGTGACCAGATATGAGTTCAGTAACTTTCAAAAACCCCACTGCCGAAGTGAATCAAAAGTGCCCAGAATAGGATCCAGCTCCCTACTATGATTTTGTTGATGATGTTTACATTTTAAGAAATTTTACTACCAAGAATTTCTGTTACACTGGTTTTGTTTGTGTTGGCTGTCGTACCACGTAAAAATATACAGTGGGATTCCGTTTTTGGCAACAAAGTCGAAATTTTCAGTTGTTTAGAATGTTACATCATATTTATGGAACCAAATGATGGCCAAATTTCGGAACAGTTTACTTCGTAGCAGATTTCCGTAAGGTAAGATTATGCTTTTAATATATAGACACCATTTTCATGTCATATCAAAAGATTGAATGCAGTTAGAAAAGCATACATAAACAGCTAAAGTCAATTGATTTTACTCAAAAATTCACATATTATTGACAGGGTGGCCACCGAACCGGGAAAAGCGGGAAAAAGACGGGAATTTGAATCCACCGGGAAAAACACGGGAAAAACCGGGAATTTGAAAAGATCACCGGGAAAATCGTTTTGAACGAACATTTTCTTCAAGCTGTAATCTACAAACCTACCTCCAAAATAAGTTATAGAAAGTAGTTATGTTTAATGATATTGCCATGAGGTATCCGCAATTTTGAACAAATATCTTTCAAACATTAATGATTTAATTTCTACTAGAGGAACTTACGTATTCTCGGCAGTCTAAGCCGATGCCGCGCTTCTCTTGTAATTTTCTCGGAAATCAGCAGACAAATTCCGTGTTTGTGCGTTGCTCAATCCTCTATCCATTCACACCGACAGACTTGTCAAAATGCTTTTGGAAACGTTTTTGCAACGCTGCGAACATCTCTTGTCAATGTGACTATTGTCGGCAGCCTCATTCTCTTCGGCAACTTTTCCAAGAACTGCTGGTGAATCTTTGTTCTCGCACTGTCAGGGCTAATATTTTTGAACTTTTCTCTAACTATTTTACTCGAAGTTTTAAATCAAAGTTTAATTACTTAGTGCAGATTGGTTTAGCACTCTTCTGTAATTGCTGAATACCACAGCTAATCTTGAAAACAAGCCTCTATTTATAAAAGATTTTTATGATTTTAATAACGATCAAGCTGTTTCAGCTCAGATAAAATGTGTAGGATATCCATACAAAATGCATGTCGAGAGGGTGGGTGAATGTCAAAAATGGTAATTTTCGTTGTTATTAAAATTGTGAGTGAGCTCTAAGTAAGTGCTTCTACATGTGACCTTGTTTCATCCATACCTTGAACTTGTTTGCTGTAGAGAAGAAAATACAAAGGATTAAGAATTGAAATAATTTCAATTACGGTAAAGAACTACTTGGGTATCTTGATGATTTGCTTAGCCACCTGGGGCTTTTGTCGGCCAAATTATCTGAAATTCAGCAATGGATACACTTAAGATGATTATAAATCAAAGCCAAACCTCGAAATTTCAAGAGCACGAGTCTAGAGAAGCAAACAGAGCTCTGAGCTAAATTTTTGATAGTTTTATCATCACCAGAATGCAACCAATCAAATTTTCAACGCGTACCGTTGTCAGGTTCTCTAGATCTTAAAACTTGAACTTGAAAAATCAAAGTTTGGTTTAAAGGGAATATTGTTGGTAAATATGGTTCACATAGCATTCAAATTAAACTCCTGTCGTGTGAAGAGTAGAATTTGTTTCCATTTGCATAATTAATCAACTCTTTCCCATGATAGATAGCTTCAAACCTCCATTGACGAACGCGAGACAAATCGATTCAGATGAATATTGTACTAAGACATTTTTTCAGAATAAGATTCTATATAGATTAAACCAATCTAATAGTCAACTTATTGTTACAACAGTGAAACTATTGATAAACATTCAAATTACTATAGAAAAACAACTAAAAAACTTTGAACCGATTTCAAAAAAAAAAAAAACAATGTTACAGTGCTCTTCATAAAAAAGATTTTTAATATGGAAAAAGTCTATTAAAGTCGTCGGAAAGAATATTTTAAAAACCGGGAAAATTATGTAAAATATACCGGGAAAACCGGGAAAAAAGCGGGAATTTCAAAATCGAAATTTGGTGGCCACCCTGTATTGACTACACCTTCAATGCGTTTTCCAGAGGAATATGGGTGTAAAAGTCCAATATAAATGATTACAAAATGGTATATAACAGTGGTGCTTAACATGCGGTCCTCAAGCCGCACGAGGCCATCATGATTCATGACTGTGGTCATTATTTTAATACAATACACAAATAAATTTATTATCAGTTTATTTTGAAATAAGTGTTGATTGTGTTTTCGAAGTTGAACTTGTATATTACAAATCAACCATATGAAATCAACGGAAACTCGCTCGAAAGGAATTTTTAGGTGCTCTTCAAGAATCTGCAGGAACCCACTAGAACTCTAAAGTAGCACGCCAGGAATTTTCAGGATTTTGCTTAGGATTCGGATAGGAACTGAAATCTTCCCAAGAGCTCGCTAGAAATTTTCAGGACATTTTATGATTCCGCTGCGACATGTACTAATCTGCTAATATCAACGCAAAGATTGCGCTGCTGCGATATTGCTGACAATTCTCAAGTCTGCAATGGAAACTCTTCTAAGTCCATTAGAATTTTCCAGATTACCGCAAGCAATCCCCAAATTCCTTTGGAAACCTATTCAGAATCCACATAATGCCAGAACTACTCAAAATATCAATAGAAATCTACAGTATTTCGCTAGAAATTCACATGACGCCGTTAAAATCTTAGCATTTACAGGTCGGACTCGATTATCCGGAGTGTCGATTTTTTTTTCACTCCGGATAATCGAATTTTCCGGATAATCGAATCACTAAGAAAAATATTGAAATCTTTGATAAAAGAAGTATAATATTGTCTTTTTTCGTTATTTTATTTATATGATGCGGTGGTGTAGCCAGAATTTTTTTCTAGGAACAGTACGGGCCTTTACAAGAAAAACAAATTTTTGACCAGCATACACAAAAAAACACTTTTTCAAACCCCCTCTTCTTAAACACGTTCTTAACTGCCAAATCATTCATATTGTATATGACAATACCAAATTTTCTCTGATTTATGCATAAAAATTGAAAAACAAGAACATCAAAAACCAAATTCCGGATAATCGAGTCTAAAATTCCGGATAATCGAATCCCGGATAATCGAGTCCCCGGATAATCGAGTCTCCGGATAATCGAGTCCGACCTGTACTAGGAATCGCCAGATTTCGCAAGTCGCAAATTTTCCAAGTCGCAAATGTGTCTGACATTATTTTTGAAGTCTGTATTAATGGAAATATGAAATGCGCAATCAGTGACCATGACTGAACGGAAGTAAGCAGAGTTTATGCCGATAAAAATAACGGTGGATGTTTTCTTTGTAAAGCCCACTGTCAGCTAGTTTCGGACTTGTATGCGAAGCACGGAGAAGTTATCGGTTCTGGATCACCAATCCAGATGATCCTAGTCTTAAAAAAGGATGCCAAACGAAAGGGTGCAACGGGCACAAGAAGTACTTGGCGACGAGGTTGATGTAAGTAAGCGACTCTCCAGTGTAAAAATCTGAATGAGGTCACCTATGCAGCGGTCTCGGCTGCCCTCAAAGAGCAGTGTGACATCGACGTAGCCGGTAAGGCCATCCACCTTAGAAAGGGCCCTCAGGGCATTCAGGTGGCGGTGATCAGGCTGCCGGTTGCAAAGGCCAACAAAGCGAATAACTTTGGCATACTCAAGGTAGACTGGTCGGTTTGCCGTCTGAGCATCCAACAGCCTCCTGAAGTTCAGTGTTTCGGGAAGGGCTATAAGTCGTGGGATTGCAATGGTCCCGACAGAAGTAAGATGTGCTGAAAATGCGGCACCGAAGGCCATAGGGAAAAATCGAACAGTTAGGGAGTTGGACCCTATTCTTGGAACATTCTTTCCACTACTTACTTGATCGTTTTCGGATTAAAATAGATTCCCACGATTGCGAAATGCTTTTAGGGTTGTTTTCGTTAAATTATGCCTTAGTTATTAAAAACAAAATGAAAAGTGTAGAAAAAATATTTTGCCTGTCCCATTCAGGTGATGTTGTGCTTGATTAAGGCTCAAGAATCCATCATTCAATCATCAACAGTCATCAAAAATGAAAAAGCAGTTTTTTCGTTCAAATTTAAAAATATTGTCATGAAAATCTATCATTGTATTACAGATAGCTAGTGTAATACAATGATACATTTTTATAAACATTGCTTCAGTTTTGAGCAAAAAAATTGGATTTGCACTAACAACACTAATCAAATTATTGCTGATTTGGTACCTCTTTTAAGGTCATGTTTTTTTAAGATCACTTTCATAGAGCTATCAAATCGTAAAACTCACGGTGTACTATATTAAGAAGGTGATATATTCCGAAAACTGACAGCTACTTGACGACGTCATTCCGATCCACCTTGAACAAATTTGCGAAAAAAATGATCTAGTGGTTCGGAAGGTATATGGTACGATAGGAGTGACGTCACATGTTTACAATCAAACTAGATATTGACATCAGTAAAGAGCCTGCCTTGTTCATTTTTATGCCATGGTAAAACTATTTTAGCAACACTGAATCGCGACGAGAGCGCTGTCGTCGCCGCCTACTGCAATCGTAAAGGTGAAACACTGCGGCGTTGCTATCAAGTAGGATGTATGAACAACGCGCGAATAGAGCAAAGAGCGCGAATATTGATTTTCAGCTTCTCGCGCAAGTCATCGGTCTACACATATGTACCTATGATGCACCCCTGGAAACAGAAAACCGCGCGGCATGGAAAGCACGTGGTGAGCTGGCTAGTCTATGGTCTGCCATCGCACACTTGGTGTTTGTATGATTAATATTCATTTGCAAAATGTGGAGCGCTGCCGGCTATTTTGGGAGTTCTATTTTAGAACTGATTTTTGTTGTGCACAGCGAACTTACTGATGAGGGAGATCTTGGATGAGAATAATGGAAAAACACATTGTTGTTCAAGATTCCGAGTAGCTCGCTGTTGCGAAGAAGAACCCCTTATCAATGGAATCGGGGTTGAACTGTATGACCGCGAGGTATGACGCTAATTCCGGTGTGTAGTCGTGCAGTGGCTGTCGCGTGTGAGTTTAAAACAAGCGCCATAGATGGTTTAGTGAGAAGCATCCTGCTTGGCACCGGTCTTCTGGTCCGACCGGTATCGATTTTATACCTTTTTTGCACACTTCGCGCGCGGTATTAGTAACTAGTTCGCGGAAACTCACACAATACCTCTCTATCAGCATGTATACAGTGTGGTTGGTTTTGTTTTGATTCTTTTTCTGTGGCACTTTTGCTTCGGTTTGTGTTTAACGTGTGGAGTTTGCCGGAATTAGATACAAACGGTCGGTAGAAAACGAAAGTTTCAACTAGAAGCTTAATTTGAAATTCAAATTGCTGATCTATGATTGAATTCTTAGCAAGAGCGACAGAGCGTTTCCTGTTTACAGAAATGGTACAGGTCGGACTCGATTATCCGGAGTACAGATTTTTTTTTTCACTCCGGATAATCGAATCCTCCGGATAATCAAATAACTAAGAAAAAAATTGAAATCTTCGATAAAAGAACTTAAATAATATATTTTTTGTTGTTTTATTTATATGATGCGGTGGTACAGCCAGAAATTATTTCTACAAACAGTAGGGGTCTTTACAAGAAAAAAAATTTTTTTTTGACCAGCATACACAAAAAACCACTTTTTTAAACCCCCCTTTTCTTAAATACGGTCAAAACTTCAAAACCATTCATATTGTATATTGGAATACCAAATTATCTCAGATTTATGCATAAAAATTTAAAAACAAGAACATCAAAAAACAAACTCCGGATAATCGAGTCTAAAATTCCGGATAATCGAATCCCGTATAATCGAGTCCCCGGATAATCGAGTCTCCGGATAATCGAGTCCGACCTGTATTCATTTCCTTGTTTGATTTTACTTACAGGGATGCTACCAAGTCTATTTAAGACTCGGTCTCTATTTCAATGCAAATCTCTAAAAAGTCTCTTTTTAACGGTAGTCTGAAGTTTCTTGTTTTACTAAAATGGTCTCTACTTTCCTTTTTCTCCTAGCAGTGAATCATAGTGCAAACTTAAAGAGGCTCCAGGAAAACCTTAACCACGTGATTATTATCAATGAACTTCTTCCCAAATTCCTGGATAAAAAACTAGGAATTTATCTTGTGATTTCACAAGCGATTTCTTCTGGAATAATTTCTGGAAATCACCAGGCATTCCTTCAGAAATTCCCCTAGAGATTTCCCAAGAATTCATTCCGAAAATCATTCGGAATTTCGTCTTGGGCAGTACTGTTAAAAATTATAAATATCACGTGACTTTGATAATATATTATTGCTGATATATCCTTCCGCGTGGAAAAAGTCATCTGAAAATGTTTTCCCGGTGACATTTTCCGAATCACTATCGGTTGACAAAACTTGCTGATGCTATATTTCGCCTGGGGTAGGGTCGGTGTTCCCTTAGGGGACAGTCCCCTATAGTCGCACTAGTGGCTTTTTACGGCTGTTTTGCTATGAATTTTTTCAAAATATTTTTTGACATGGAGGTCAGGAGCTATTTATCTAAGTACAGTGGGATTCCGTTTTTGGCATGCTCCGTTTTTGGCATGCTCCATTTTTGGCACCCTCCGATTTTGGCAACAAAATGGATCCGTTTTTGGCAACATATCTGAAAACCATTAAAATTAGTAAACTTTTGTAAATATCTGAGTGTTTTTTGTGTTAGTAATTTGAAAAAACATGTCAGCTTCATGTTTTTCGCATTCCACCGCTCAATTTTCGTTGATATTCCCCCAAATAACGCGTACGCGCATTTTTACTTCTAAAATCGTGTGTTTGCAACGTTTCATAAAGTCATTAATCTCTATGAGTATCTCAACTAGAGTTCCAATATCTTTTCTCAGGCATTCACGCTGTATGACCAGCCCACTTGAGAATGCCGGTAGGTGATACACATTTTTCTCAAAATTTGGAAAAGCTTGTTTGAAAAAAGTATCGACACAACAAGTCTATGATTTTCTATCATAGCCTCGACTCTTCAGTTCACTGTTCCTTTTATTGTGAAATTACGTGCATAACGTATGTAAAACCATGTAAGTTGGGTCTCTTAACTTTTTATGGAATTTTTTCGACAGTACCTAGATAAAAAAATGACTTATAAGCTGCTTCTATATGCTGTTTTGCCACCATGACACATGCAAACACAGTCGTAACTATACTTTATTTTCAATAAGGTAATTGGGTTGTTTAGTAAAGAAAAATTCACAGTTTATTGCAGCTTGATCGAAAGAGCACATCATTCTAAGTATAACACGGTTTTATTGCACTCCAATATCTCAATGTTGATATTATAAATGATTAACAAAAATTTCAATCCGTTGACTCAATGACGTTTCAATTTACACAATGACAGTTCGTCCCGAAGTAAAATTTGCCGAGGGGTGATTCAAAAGTGATTTCCATACTAATTTCAAACGTGTTTTAAAAATAGTTCCAGGTAACGGAAAATTGTGAAACTTTGGATTCTAGTTCAATTTTTAGTGTAGATTCGGAATATGTAAGAAAATTGATACCCCTAAACAAGCCAATTGAAGTGTGCGATGAATACGATAGAGACTCAGTAAAATTTATGACATTTGAAGAAACGATATTATATTGCTCAGACTGGAGTATAGTGCGTGCCACACCAAGATTTAATTTAAGCATGCGGGCCGCATGGATCCAAATTTTCCTAACGATATCCTGGTGATCCTTACCTAGGTCTAGGAGTCTGAAAAGATATAATTAGTTGCTTGAGACGCTGTGCAAAATCTGTCGATTCCTTGTAAATTCATATGGTCTCAGACGTCCTGTGAGTTTCTAGCGGAATGCTGTGATTTGCTAGTTGTATTCTGAATATTTCTAGCAAAATCTTGAGTATTCTGAATAGATTTCCAGCGGAATATGGAGATTGCTATTGGTTTTCTGGGAAGTTTTATGAACTTTTGAGAATTTTCAGCAATAATCGCAATTGTGGGCCACAGCCAAGCGTCTTGTGGGCCACATGTTAAGCACACTGTTCTATTCCATTTTTCAATTATTTTTAGGGGAATTTTCCATCTACATTTCTGTGGAAAATCCAAATGAATGCTTAGTCAACATTCAGTTTCGAAATATATTATAGAATTTGTATATTCAGATTCATTGTAGCTGTCTCTGTGTGCCCTTTTGACTGTATTAAATCATTTTATATAAGATACTATGCAAAGAACATAATTTTGAAGAGCCATTTTCAATTGATCGAATATTGTCAAATTTGGCAGCAGAAGCTATAAACCACCAGCCCCGTCATTGTAAAATTTGACGCTTGGACTCTAAAGAAAAAATGTTATGCTATGTTTATTGAATTAGAAAAATCATTATGTTTTGTTACACCTAGAACTTTTTTGTAAATATGTTTTTTTATTAAAAGTATTGTATTTCTGATTTTTTTCAGTACTTTATGGATTTTTTTAAAGGTTGCTTATGTATGTGATTATTGTTTTTTCACGGCCTATGTATAAAAATAGTATTCATAAAGCTTATAAAACATCATTGAAGGTACTTCAAAAATCAAAAGTGTGTGAAGCGTCTGTCACAATTAATATGACAGGTCTATAAATTTTTAGCATAGGCCTGTTTTACAAAAATCCGCTTCGAAATTGGCCATTTGGAAGTCCGTCCATCACTTATCTCCAAAATGATGATTTAATAATGTCCAAATGACATTCTTGAGATTTAAAAAAAAATGGCTTCCGATTTTGGCACGGTTCCGTTTTTGGCAACTGAAAATTTCGATTTTGTTGCCAAAAACGGAATCCTACTGTACCAATGATACACAGCTTGATTTTGTTCAAAAAATGATCGAAATAATTAGTTTTGCTTAAAATTTAAGCTCCCTTGCGCCTATAGTTAACCTATTGTTCCTATAGTAGCACTACTGAGAGAAACTATTTTTTATTATACGAAATAATTAATGAATTAAGTACTTTTTTTACAGCAAACGAAAGCTTTTGATCCACACTTTGAAGGAAAAATATAAAAGCTTTGTAAAAATACGGTTTTGATTAGTATTTTGCCAACGCCGTGATGCTAGTGCTACTATAGGAACAGAAATTATAAATAGTGCTACTATAGGCACATGTATTCCTATAGTGGCACAAGCGATAATAAATGCAAACATATGAATTTTCGCAGTTTTCATATTTTTCCCACAAAACCAAGATAAAAAGCTTTCAGATGATGTAAAAATAATGACGCTAGCGTTATTTTTCGATTTTATACGAATATTTGTTCTTAGCTATGCGGCTATTAGTACATCGACCCTAGCGTTATTTTTTTGATTTTACACGAATGTTTGTTCTTAGCTATGCGGCTATTGGTACATCAACCATAGTGCTATAAGAATTTTAAATTTTCTCAAATTTTGACATTTAACAGCACTGGTTTTGGGTAGATTTTCGTGAACTGGTTGCCAATTTCAAAGAAAATTGCCTACATTTAGGCGTTTAATGTAGTTTATTCTTTAATTCACAAAACTCAAGTCTAAAATTCATCGAAGTATAAACAAGTTGTAAGATTTTTGAGACTTGATTCAGATGCAGGGACGCCATATTTAGTGAATAGCATATTTCCTTAGTTTTGGATTTTATCGCAGTAATTGATCAGATTCACCACGGTTTAGTTTTTGATTCCATTTAGCATTTCTGAAAATCGTTTTTGTCATTATTACAATATTTTGTCAAAATTTCGTTTATATAATTCGACAAACATCCAACCAGAACTGGTCAACTTCACCTAATTTTATGGTACCATTCAAAAACTTCCTAAAAAAAAAAAAATCCGCCAATTCTTCCATCGTTTTTTCTATAAATACTCTAGCAGATTTTTCAAGGATTCCTATAGATCTTCCAAGGAAATCCTTAAAGGTTTTTTCTTATAAAATTCGTTACTGTTAGATTTTTTTTTATATGCGATCTCCCAGTTATTTCTTTATGGATCCAGCCATGGTTTGTTTCAGAAATTGCTCCTAAATCCCTTCAGGAAATTTTTCATGAAATCCATAGATGACTTTTCAAGGACTTGCTTGCTTGCTTGAATTGATTAATCAGCGATTATTCCAAACAATTATCCAGGGATTCGGGTAATAATTTTCCTAATAATTATCTTAGCAATTTATCTTGCAAAACTATCTAGACCTTCAGGAATCAGGAAGTTTTTTTTAGCAAGGACCTTTAAAGCAATTTATCCAATAATTTCCAAAAACAATTCTTGACAACATCCTTTTAAAATTTATTGGATAAATTCTCTGAGTACTTTCGTGAGAAATTATTTAAAGAATTACTGGAGAACTGAAGGGATCTTAAAAAAAATTGAAAGACTATATTGAAGGAAATCAAAACAAGAAAATGCATAAAAAATTGAGTTGGTTTAGAATGGTTGTGATAAAATCTCCATAACCAGAAAAGCATGTTTTTATAACTTAAACCAACGAAAGTCATTTGAAAATTGAGTAAAGATGTATTTCTAGACTAAACTTTAGCGTTTGATAGAGGGCTTTAGGACCCTATTTGATGAAAAAATCGCTCGATGAACTCTTGGAGGACTTAATATTTTCTTAAGACATTTGCGAAAAATCTTTGGAGAAATCCCCCAAAAGAATTGTGGTGGAATCTCTAAGGTTATCATTGAAAAAAAAAAAAAGATAGATTGAATTTTTAAAGGTATTCTAAACGAAACTTTTCAAGATGCCCGTTAAAGAATACACAAATAAATTTCTGATGAAAGTAATACCTGGGGAAAACGTTGGACAAATATCTGAATTAGTTTCTAAAGAAATTCCTGAGGAAAAAAAATGAATAAATGCATACAGAAATCACAGACAAACAGACGTCACACTCTCATCATTGTCCATCGACCACCTTTTTAACGGTCGATTCAAAAATATGGTAGGTGGCAAATCCGCCACCCGCAGCGCTCGCATCGTTTTTGTTCGTGTTTGACGTTTACACACTACCGCCATCTGTTGGCCTGTCGGCCAAACGCACCGATTTTAGCATTGGGCGTACATGTCCTCGTGACTATGATTTTGATCGAGATTTGTTCTAAGTGTTACGTCTGTTTGTCTGTGCAGAAATATTAGCATTAATATTTTTTCCGCAATCACTCGTAATGTCTCGAGTAATACGAGTATATTTTGTTAGAAAATAGTATAGATATCTATGCTCGATTTTCTTAAAAGTTCTAATTAACACTCCTTTTTCCTTGTTTTACTATACATGAGTAGTAGGGTGCAACTTATTTTTAGAAATCTCTCAAACACAAAAATTTGAGTGCTCTTTTGAACTCAAAGCACATAAGGGCCTGTTCAAAAATGTGGGTATCCTCAAAATGTTCTTACAAAATTTGGAAAATATCCATACAAAAAGCGTTTCGAGATGGTAGGTAGGTATCAAGAATGGCCATTTTTGACGTTACGAAATTTGTGAATGAACCCTACGAAGAGACACCTCAAAATTTGAACGAAAAATATTAAGATTTAAAGTTGGCGCAGGTGACTTGAAGGTGAATTTTCAAGTTTTAAATCATAAACATTAATAAAGTCTTAAACTTTGTTATTTTTTATACAATTTCGAAGCTTCACTGAAGCATCGTTCTCCTTAAAATTAAATTTATGAAAAATTTATAGAGCATGTTTTTTTTCAAATCAAAGCAAATGTTAGTTAAAAATAGTTTTTTTTATTTTCATTTTTTTTCTCATTTTACTAAAAAAAACAACTGCATTTGCCCATAACTTCATAAATACTTAACCGATTCCAAAGATATTTGCATGATTTTAAAGCCAATTTAGTTGTTTTTAAAACTGTGTATACAACTCATTTAATTTGAAAAACTATTTTGTTTTTCTTTTTATTTTGATTTAGTTGTTTAACACATACTATTTGAGAACATGATTTTTCATTAAAAAATGATTTTTTTTCAGAATATTTCAATATTTTTTTCTCCGAAAATAACATTTTTACTAAGGTACCGCGGGGTAAGTGGGTAAATGGGGTAAGTGAAAACAATTGATATATTTTACTGAATATGTGAATTAACGTTTTAAACTAATGCGTAAATCTTTGAGGCCATTGAGAACATTACGATAGGTAACAGATTTCTGAGATTTTTCAGCCATTTTTGCATAATAGAGCAAAACATTGTTAACCTGTCAACTGTTACTCCGTAACAAGTTGGCAGCGCACAATCTTATTCTAATATTTTCAGTGGAAAAAAGTTGCGGAAAATAATTTCCTGTACCACTTTTTAGTTGTCCTCTGTGACAGTTTCAAACTGCAATAAAAAAAGTTTTAGAATTAATTCGACGTAGACCTAAAAATAACTAAATTTAAACACCGTCGATTTATTTATCAGGTGGGGCAAGTGAAAAGTTTATCATTAGAGATTGAATTTGAGTTTTCTCTTTAAGTAGCCATAAGTAAACATGGTTCGCAATTATCATAGAAAAACATAACGTGCTGATAATTCAAGAAACACTATACTCAAGCGTTAAAAGCTATTAGAAATCATAGAACTTCTCTAAAATATGTTGCTAAACATTACAATATTAATATGTCTACTTCGGGCAGCCAATTAAAAGGAAGACGTTGACTGAAAAGTTGCAATATTAGAGAACACACGGAAATCTCGTGGAATGTCTATGTAAGCTAGTTCAAAACATAAAAATGGGTATAGGTCTATCCACATAAAAAAAGATTCTAACTACGTTATTGAAGGATTCCGTTTGATTTCTCCCGAAGAGTTATCCGACGTCATATTCGAAATTCTCAAAAACAAATAACGAGCGGTGGAAATTCTACCGAGCAGAAATGCATTTGCTGTCCTATAATGTAAGAACTAACATTGGAAATATTTCAGTTATAATGTTGTCGAATCATTTCAACTAACATAACTGAACTTTTGGGGCAAGTGAAAAGTAAGGAGACATTTTTCAAAAAAAATTTCTGTATTTTTTTCTTCAATTTTTCACAAAAATCAATTTCAGCATGCTGCTTATATTTGATGGGAGTCAAGCTAAAAAATATACACGACCTCATTTGTTTTAATTTAAAGTCTCTAGAATTTGAAGAATCTCAACTATGCGAATTCCATTACCCACTTGCCCCACGGTACCTTATAAAACTAAAGTTTATAAAGCATCTTGTTAGAACTACGAGTTGAAAAGTACACATACTTTTTAATAAACTTACAAATATTTCCGCCACAAAATTAATTAAAAATTGATGCTTCTAAGAAATGGAAACACTCAGTTTCAGCTTAAATATGAATGTTTGGCTGTCAAAACTTGAAAAATAAGGTTTTAAAAAAACATGATTTGGGCAGTTTTCATATGGTCAAAATGACTTTTTTAGCAAAGTGAACTTAATCGATTGGTCACCACCAGCAAGTGACCAATCGATTAAGTGTTCAGCTTAAATGGATGTTCGATTCTCCAGATTTGTGCTCTTGAAAATTTGAAGTTTGGCTTCGATTCATCTTCACCTTAACTGAGACTAGTTTTGATTTTAGACAATTTTGATGTTCCACGAAATTCTCATAAATTTAATTTAGAAGAGAATGATGTTAAAAGCCTCAAAATTTGATTCAAAATGGCAAAGTTATGAAACCTTTCCTGAAGGTCATATTTTATAACTTGAAAATTCTCCTTCAAATCGCTTCCGCCACCTCAAAATCTTAAAATTTTTAGCTCTTATTCTGAGGTACCTATCTCTGTTCATGTGATTTGAATTCAGAAGAGCACACGAATTGTTGGTTTTAAGAACACCCTAATGAGTTTACTCTTTTTGGTTTATGTTTGGTCTCTTTTTATCAAACATGAGGTCTCGTAAAGTTCCTATCATTAAGACGCTCACTCGCAACTCATTCATCTTTCTCATTATCAAGAGTTTTAAATCTCCCCATCATGTTTATGAAAAGAAAAATTGTGCATTAACATATGCTTTTGTTGTTGGGTTATTTTCAGACAAGATGTGCGATCAGATCAGTGACGCCATCCTGGATGCACATCTGCAGCAGGATCCGAACGCCAAAGTTGCCTGTGGTAAGTGTTAGCTACTGCGAGATTACGCTAACTTTGTTGAGCACTTCGACAATTGATTCTTATTCTACTTGCCAGAGACCATCTCTAAGACTGGAATGATTTTGCTGTGCGGAGAGATCACCTCGAAGGCCGTCATCGATTACCAGAAAATCGTTCGCGAAACCGTCAAGCACATCGGTTATGATGATTCCTCAAAAGGTAAGGTTCTTCTCGGCTGATGGCCTGTTAGTTCGTTGAAGTTTTCCACGTTGCGTCCTCCAATCTCGGCGGTATTTCATCGTCCGGACTCGGTTGAGATTTGGGTTGAATTGTACTCTTATTATCGTGTGATGCTAAACTGCAACCATTCCCATTTATTAGGCTTCGATTGGCGTACGTTGAATTTGTTGGTCGCTATTGAACAGCAATCGCCGAACATTGCTCAGGGTGTGCACATTGATCGCGACGAGGATAATGTCGGAGCTGGTGATCAGGTACCTACACGCAAACAGTATTGGATTAATAGATAATAGGACATGCAACTAAGTCTAGGGACCATTCATCGGATGTTTCGCTGTGTTCGTCGTGTTCAAAACCCCTTATCAGAATCATTCTCATTTTCATTCAATGGCTTCCTAACTGTAGAATATGGATTATCAACCACGTGACGCAAAACTTACACACCAGATAATGAAGAACTTACGGAAGCGATGATTTTGCATGGATTCTTAACGTCTCAAAAGTCTACGCAGGGAATTCACTATACTAAGCATCTAAATTCCATAGAAAAGCATGTTCTCAACGTAGTGTTTTACGTAACCATCAAAAGGTCCACCCAGGGTTATCAGCAGCGGAAGAAGAAGGGACACTATTGAAGGCTGAATTTTTGAGTTCTCGTGTTCATTAAGCGATTATCGAAGTGATTGAACATCAGTCGGCGGCGGTAGCAATTCTCTAAATATTGCGTCAGCTAATTTTTCCGTAGTTCCCAAGGGAAATATAACTGCACCCGTTTACCACGTATTGAACGCGTGGATTTGATGGTTATCAATTTCTGTTACAGTAACGTGATACATACGTAGTGCAGGATCGCAGTTTGTGTCGTGGAAATGGCCGCCGTTAATTGATGCTTTGCTTGCAATGAGTAATACGAAACTGCATTGCGTCTGAATCAAGTTGTGACAACGGGATTCCACCATGTGGATAGGACTATCCCTAACTTAGCTGCAATACCGAGCACCAAGAAACTGCTATCCTTTTTTTAATTTAAGGGTGTGGGCCTTAATATTCGAGAACTTTTTGAATTGGTGAACAGGCATAACATTCAGTTCTTTCTGGTAAGCAATAAAGAAATACTGTTTCGAAACAACGGAGCTGGTCAATTGATGAAGTACGCCGATGCAATGTTCTGGTTTGTTGGTTAATAGCCAGTAATCTTCTAACAAAATATGTTATAATGAGGTCTGAAATAAGACATTGCAAAAAAAATCGTCAGAATAGCTACACGGATATCCGAGAACATCTGTTTCCCTGAATAATTTTCATCCGAACCAAAATCCACACTCCGAACCCGAAACTCCTGACGTCGCTAAATATTCTCCGCATGCATGCGTCTCGTGTTCCAAAAAGCACGTGTCTCCGATTCCCTCTAAGCCCGGTAAATTCCTCGTGGCACTGTTACCATGCCGGCATCGTCTCACAAGGCAGGTCGTTCGGTTTCATTGAACCAATCCAGCCAGTTCGTGTTCCCCCCCAATGCTTGATCCTGTCCACGATCGTCTACATAAACATCATTCTCGTTTTTCGATGAGTCGCTATGCGGTGGCATAGCGCTGTTTAGTCGCCAAAGTGTTAATTCAAAACCGGCCATCGTCTGGACATCGGAGATGAGGAGTAGCGGGTCTCTGTTAACGTTTGCCTTGCACTTCGTCGTCCTGGAGCGATATCTGGAAGCGATCAAGATTTTGTTGAATGTTTCTGCGCCCGTCGTCTTTCAATTTTGTTTATGTCAACGGCACGCGAACTCTGCAAGGGTGCAATGATCAGCATCTACCTACAACCGAAGTCGGGACCGGTAGAAGATCGAGAAGATACAGGGACTCAATTAGATATTCGTGCAGGGCACTGTTTTCACATAATCAAGTTGGTAAAAAATGATTCATTGAATATAAAATAATTTATCAATAATGGAGGTCTGTTATTCGACAGTCATAAACTGTTTCCATTTACTTTCATCTTTGAGACAATGGAGAATTATTGAATGGACTATATGAAACTAGAGCAAAGTTGTGAAAAATACCACTATTACAATCATTGTTGCTTATGACGTTCATTTTTGAGCTCAGAAAATTGTTTTAGCATAACTATGACACTTAAGAGTTTCATTATTGATAAAGTATTCTGAAGTCGCCATATCAATTGATAGTTCTATATCAACATTAAATGAAAACAGTGCCCTGCAATAATATGAATTTGAGTCACTGTCCATCACTTTCGCGAAAACCTTCGGCTAAGTGGGATATTTACTCATCGTCTCTGTATTTGCACGTATTTTCCTATTTTCCATCGCATGCAACCTGGGAATTGAATGGCGCATCAACAAACAATCACATACACATTACCACATAGGATTCGATTACAAAACCTGTAACGTGTTGCTCGCACTGGACCAACAATCACCCAACATTGCCGCCGGAGTGCATGTGAACCGTGCTGAGGAGGAAGTCGGCGCCGGAGATCAGGTTAGAGGACACTTACCGTCATTATCATCTTTAGCCATTCATTAATCGCTGAAAGAGACCCCCAACACTCTACTAAAAAATAAACAGGGAGCGATAAGCTCTTCTGCTTGACGACGTGCTTCTCCAACACACGGCGTCATTAAACTCTACGAGGTTATCGCGGCCAGACTTCTTTTCCTTCCAAATTCAATACCGCAACGCTCGGACGATCTTTTGGCAATTTCGTAAGACGAAAAATAAGCCTGGTGGCGATAAGTTATGTCGGTGACGCGTGGCATGATTGGGTAGTATAGAGGTATAAATTATCGCATGTTTCGGTTTAACTTATTTGGACGAATTATAAACAATTGGACTAATCGCGCCGAGAGGCACCCATTCATATTCTCGATCACGAATCGTGTATAACCCTCATCATATTCACAATCGCAGACTAAATAAACAAACAGTATTCGTATCATCTTTCGCCAAAGTCGTCCACGATCAAATCGTATAGGTTCGACGAATACGACATCATCATCGTTTGACGAACAATCTGTTGAATTCTGTTTTTTTTCGCTAATGTTTGAGCGCTGTTTATACTGGTTGACCCCTTGGCTACTGACCGGATGGTTTGTTTGCTGGCCGTTTTGGGTACAGCGTAATACAGATTATCTTCTGAAAAGAATGACGCACGCAAAATCTGGCGGTCAGTGAAAATCTACATGTTTCGCTCTGAACCAATTCGATTTTTCACTTTTAGAACGTTTAACTTCCGGATTTACAAAACGACGAAAGTAAGATTTTCAACTTTCGCAACCTAACCACGACTTAGGCTGAATATCGAGTAAAAAATAAATATTCGCAAAATTACAGGCAATCAATGCGCTTGAAAGATATTGTTTGCAAGCAGTTATTTGCTACGTACTATTGCCTTGCGGAATAAGCGAAATATGCACTTCAACAGAAAAGTAATCGCCTATCTCGATGCGTGGGAAATTTCCTGAAAGAAATGCTCAAGAAAAGCATTTTTCTTTGATCGCAGTACGCAGTTGAAATGAAATGTCAATTCAAATGGAGCTCTTGTCCTATCCTTTTGCACGGTACTTACGAAGTGGATACTACCCATTAACCATGAATCAAAACAAAACACTAATTTGGTTCTTCACCCAAACAATAACTGATGAAATACTCGCAATGCAAATTTCCATATTTCACGTTTGCGTAAATAATCGCATGAGTTATTGATCACGTATCTCAGAAGGACCGAAATCATGAATGATTTGGTTGTCGATTCCTTGTTTGTTTTGTAGAATTACAGCACATTTCTTTGATGTTAACAACGAAACTAGGTTTTCAAGGGTTTTATGACAGATCTTTTGATCAGCTTTATTGAGTGATTTTACATGAAAATCTCAAGCGACAAAACCTTTATGATTTTGCTATTGCGGAAGAGCTCATTGACTATAAATTTGAGTGTGAGTCTGCCAACAGTTCCTAGAGGTATACATAGAAGATTTCTGGCATGTTTTTGGTCTAATCATTGAAAAAAAAAAGTTTCTGCTTCATGGCGAGATCCTCGAAAATTATCCTGGAAGTTCCATGGCGAGCTATTGATTGAATGCAGATTGAAGAAATTCGAAATACTCAACTTTTCTCAATTAAATAATTGATGAAATCGTCTCGAATCTATCATCAGGACTAATGAGATTTTCTACTGATGTCTGTTGTAGATTTTTGAAAGATTTTTGTGAAGGTTCTTGTCGAATACCTATCAAGAATTAAAAAAAATAACTTTATAAATAGGTAAATCCGTTTTTGTAATAAAAAAGGGCGTTGGTCGGCTTCATTAGCAAACTTCTAAAGTATGCAGAACAGCTTGCTTGGTGGATATCTAACAAAGCTTTGGAAATTTTTTTCTTGAGAACTTTCTAGATTCAGGCGGAACTTTGTAAAAATCCTTCAATTCTGATTAAACTGCCCCTGAAAATATCATTGGCAATTCGTTGGCTTTTAACTACCTACGTTTTTTGTTGGATTTTGATAAGTTCCTCTCTAAAACTCGAACTATTGGGAAAGATGTTGAGTGCATTCCTGGCGAGATTTTTAGTAAGCTTACCGGCACAAAATGATTTTGACAGATTTTTTTTTTTTGCATAATATGTGGTGGATTACAGACGTGGCTTTTGAGTGGCCTGCCAACATTTTCTGATTTATATTTTTGGCTTAGGCTTCCATAAACTTTAATTTGCAGAACACGCATTTTGAGGGGTCCGAGAGAGGTTTGTAGCATTTTGAAGGGGGTCGCAGCTTCAAAATGGTTGGTAACCACTGATCTAAGGGCCAACCTGCCATCTATGTTGAGGGCAAGCAGGAGATTCTGTGTGCCTGAACCTGTATTGACGATTAAATGTGAGCTTATGTTGCGAATGTTTTGCAAATTAAAGCGAATATATACGGTTTCCTGTGCACAATCTTATCATTAATATGATTGTGGAAATTATTCTTCAGAAACTATCGCCAGTAACTTCAATTGGAATGCATCTATCAATATTTTAGAAGAGCGTCACCTACGCCTTTAAACATTGCGTTAGATCGCGTAAGGTACTGCCTAAAACATTCTCTTAGAGCTGAAAAATCATCTTGATGATATCTTGAACTTTAAAGGAGAAACATCACGGATTACAAAGATGGCTACCACAATGACAGACTTGTGCCCCTACTCACGATTCCAAAAGCTAAAATAGAAACTACTTTGCTTATTGAAACATTCGTAAGATTGATGTATTTACCATTTTTTTAGGTCAAAGTTTAAGATTTTACTAAAAATCAGGTCCATGAATAGCTTCAGAGCAGTTCCTATTATTATGTAGGGATAAATGCTGCTTAACAGGAAAAGACAAAAAATAACATAGAGGAACAGAGTTTAAACAGCATTGACTTCAGGAAACGTCATGGGGACCACATCATACTCATGTCGATTTCTTTTTTAGGAACTGGGTCGGTGATCAGCACGTAGATGAACTAACGTCAAACAAATTACAGTTCGGTCGAACCTGAAGCGGGTTGGGATTGAAACTATGGTTCAGAATGGGTTTCGTTAGTTCCAACCTAGGTTTAAAAACGAATTCGACGTTATATTCAAAAACATTTCTCGGGCCGCATAAAACCTTCTCGAGAGCTGCATGCTGTCAATATAGCTGTTTAAATTTGAGATCATTATATCATATTTTTTTACAGCACAACGTTTTTCAAGTGAAACCCTACAGCAGCCTTTAGGCCACAAACAGACTTAAGTAAATTGATTTGTAACGAAAATTCTCATATACAGTTCTTCTTTATGTACAGAGATATAGACATTAACAGCTCATAATTGATCACACCAATTTTACCTTCCCAAATCCGTTAGTATCACTTTTGGTAAGCTAGTTTACGATACTTGCCAAAACAAAACTAGCTCGTATAATTTAATTCCAAGATAAAAAACAAGTAGGATAACAGATTGTTCGTCAATGCTTCATGTATCGTCCGTAATCTTTAATCGTAACAAAAAACGTACTCCCATCTTAGATTGCTTCTTTTGCATGTATCAGAGCAACAGTATTACCTTCGGTACATATTTCACTAACCCTTTCCGCCAATCGCACCGTTATTTCCCCTAGGGTTTGATGTTCGGTTATGCCACCGACGAAACGGAAGAATGCATGCCACTGACCGTGGTGTTGGCCCACCGGCTGAACGAGCGTATCGCCGAACTGCGTCGCAGCGGTGAGTTCTGGTGGGCTCGTCCGGATTCCAAGACCCAGGTTACCGCCGAGTACGTGTTCGAATCGGGTGCGTGCATCCCCCAGCGGGTGCACACCATCGTTGTTTCGCTGCAGCACTCGGACAAGATCGGCCTGGAGGAACTTCGCAAGAACATCATGGACAAGGTCATCAAGGAGGTCATCCCGGCCAAGTACTTTGACTCGAACACCATCGTGCACATCAATCCGTGTGGATTGTTCATCATTGGTGGACCGCAGGTTTGTTAAATTTGAAGCGCGGTCCTCGTCAATCTGGATTAATATTTTTCCGATCCTTTAGGGTGATGCTGGTTTGACCGGTCGCAAGATCATCGTAGACACCTACGGAGGTTGGGGAGCCCACGGTGGTGGTGCCTTCTCCGGCAAGGACTTCACCAAGGTCGATCGCTCGGCTGCGTACGCTGCTCGCTGGGTGGCCAAGTCGCTGGTGAAGGCCGGTATCTGCCGGCGCTGTTTGGTGCAGGTTGCGTATGCCATCGGTCTCGCTGAACCGCTTTCGATCACAGTATTCGATTATGGAACTTCAAAGTATAGCCAGAAGGAACTGCTGAACATCGTTTCGAAGAACTTTGACCTTCGCCCGGGAAAAATTGTCAAGTAAGTATTCAGAACGGAAATTACACTCAGTGCTGTCGTTATCAACCCTCTTTTTGCCATGGAAGCCCAAGAACTCCATTATTTTTCGACGAATTAGAAACAAACCGAATCAGATGAATACTATACCAAAGTTACTGGAAGATTCCATGCTTTGTGAATTGATCTAACAGCCAATTCGTTGTTTAATCAAGTCGTTGGAATGTCTTTTGGACATTTTGGTTTCTGTATCTTTTCTTTGTTTCCTATTTGATCTCTTTTTTTCGATTATGGGTTCTCTCAAGTTCATATTTTTAAGATACGCAGTCGTCTTTTTAGCACGACTATTTAGCACTTGATCATATTGATTGTTTATTACAGGCCTGCCCAACGTACGGCCCGCGGGCCGCATCCGCCGCTCCATTTCGTGCGGCCCGCGAAGAGCTTGAAGATTATTCTTATATCTGGCCCCATCACTGCTCTAGAAACTCTAGATCTAGATAATTGAACATTTCAAGGCTGACTATTAATACTTTAGATTCTTAAAATTTGTTTTGAGATATTTTATTTTGTAGATTCTCTACATGGTTTTTATTCATGCAAATTTCCTTGATTTCTCAAATGGTGGAAAACGTTCCATTTAAAAAATACTAAATTTTATGAGGATTAAATATGTACGAGGAATCTCGCTAATGAAATTATTCCCTATTCTATGGACAATACTGAATTAAAATCAAGTTCGAACGAAAGTTGCGATAAAAATATCAAGGCTAATCGCTTTCTTATTCAATTATAAGTTGGATTTGAACACTTGAGCATGAATTTTATAGATAAGAAAGATAATATCCAATATTAGGCAGATCCAGAGGCAGATTACTAGCTTTTAAAATTCAATACACGATTCTCAGATAAATTTTACGGACAACTTAGGCAGGATTCTCACAAAGAGCTATTTTGTCACAGAACCCTAGTAGGATTTCGCAGAATGATAGCAATAACTACTACTGAATACTGGATATTAGTATTCAAAATTGGCTTGAACTATCCTTAGTGTTTTTTTTGAGTATTCTTAGTAGAACAAAATCCTCCAGATTCTAGATCAATATTTTATAATAATTTGAGAGTGGTTCTGCAGAATATTAAGGACAATTTTCACAGAACCCTTCGTAGGATTATCGTAAAATCCAGAGCTTTAATCTCATAAAACTCTGGTCAGGTTTTTCAAACAATACTCCAGCAGAATCTTACGAAAATTTCTGATAGAATGCAGAGAATGCTTTTTATCATTCTCACAGAATTGTGAAGAATTTGTAAAAGAATCCTGTGCTGGATTTAAACATAGTCATAAGAAAAATTCTGACAGAATTATCGAGATTATCATAGAAGCAAATACAATTAATAATTTCCAAAAGATATTTTTGTAAATTTTATTTCACCTCACCAATTTTTTTTTAAATTTATGCATTAAAAATAGTTTGGCCCGCCGCACAATATTGTTTCTGAGATTTGGCCCGCGGCTTAAAAAGGTTGGACAGGCCTGGTTTATTACATTTGTGGGTCATTTGGCGTAAAGGTCATTTAACAAAACGGTCATTTGACAAGGCCTTTTTTTATCAAGAATATGCATCTTTTGAAAGAAGAGCTATAATTTAGATTATGCCAAATGGCAATTAGGTCAAGTCGCGTTATTTTTAATGGTCGGCTCACGTTTATTGCTATGTGGCACGCACTCTTTCTGTCCCAATTAGGCTTAATTAAATGACCACAGGGAAACAAATGTTGATAAATTATCTTCATATCGCAATTTTCCAGGGATCTGAAACTGAGGACACCATTCTACCAGCGTACTAGCACATACGGCCACTTCGGACGCGAAGGCTTCCCATGGGAGGAGCCCAAGGAGCTAGTGATGAATTGATTGGCAGCTGGAGCCGTTGCTTACGGTGGTCGGAGCGATTCGTTAGCCGCCACCACTACCGCAAGCAGTAGCGACGAGGCTACACCAGTAGTTTTAAAGAAAGCCAAGCTAGACGTTTAAGAGTATATTCGAGCATGAATAGGGTTTATTTTTTTAATCTGAATTTTCATCAGTTTTTTACGCGTGTAGGTGTCGTTTAATAAGTTCCCGTGACAGTTGGGCGTAGATTAGTTCAGCAGCCCTTTCCTGAGTCAATAGCCGGATTGTGTCATATTTATGAGCGGAAAATAGTTTGTATTTTCAAAGTTTATGTTTGTCTGTGTTGACAATGTGATTCCTGTACCAATTTTTCGTACATAACGGAAAGTATCCTTCCAATTTACACTTTAATAATACTACTTCAAGGTGAAACAAATTGCCAGTCTTAAACATTCGAATCGTGTAGGAAAGCAAAAAGTTTAGGAAACGTGATTAATAGAGTTTAAAAATTGTAAACGAATTTCTTCGCTCTTGCCGCCTTTGTTAGTTGGTTAGCCCCAGTCTTACTTTACACAAAAGAAAAACCATCGCAAAAAATATGTAACCATCGCAACAATGTCTCTACAATTAGTTTGTACGCTTACTTACACGCATACACTCTTTGAACATTTGGTAAAACAACAAAAAGTGGTATGTAATACACAAAATAAAAGTGACATAGTGTTTACAGAAAACTACACAACAAGTACACAAAAAATATCATAAAAAAGTAAAAAAAAAGTAGAAACATGCTGCTTGAAGCGGTTAGATATAAAACGGATCCGTGATGCTTCGACAAAGCTAGACCATTCGGTTGGCCACAGTAGGAACCCCATCAAGTGCGCTTCCAGAGCAACATCCCTTGGAAGTGCTGCCTGCTGCAAAATTCGTTGTATGACGTGAAAAAAATCAGTTCAACTGTTTCATAGCGACGTATATTTTTGACGAATGGAATTCTAGGGACATGAGGTAAACATGGAGAAGGTACGCAATAGATTCTACATTGCCATGTTGCAAACGTGAATCGAGGAAATCGGCATGAAACTAAAATATATAGAATATCAAACAGTTGCAAGTTAAAACTTCGTTGAATCTGGATTATGCTCTTGTTTATAGTACACACACATTTGTTTCATAGGAGTCATCAGAAACATCGAAAGCGTGTTTGTCCTCGACCGCATTTAAGAAGGCAATATTTTAACGTTTAAGAATCGAATGGTGCTTTTTGAAAGTTAAGCTCACAGGGATGGCTTAGTAGCTATCCATAGGACACAGCTTCTAAAAGGATAACCAAAACTACATCAATCAACTGCCAGTTTTTGTTTTGATTAGTTAATACTGTAGTCACACATTCGATAGAACTAGAACACGCTGCTCTGACCGAACAATAGTATACACTAAAAGTCATGGAATCTCCTCTCATTCTGTAGGTTGTTGTATTTCTAAAATTCAAAATCCATAAATTTGAATTCTAGGGCCACACAACCAGTCACAGAGTAAGACATATAGCATTATTAAAACATTTTGCTCAATTGGTAGCACACTTAAAGCAGTGACCATTTCTCAACAGGAATGTGCCACATTTCTTTTCCAAAACCGGGCAGCCCCGATGTCACCAACTTGTATCCGTTGTACGTTCCTCCCAAGACGAACCTACATCTGGATGGCAAACCGGCCTTGGCATCGTATACCGCTGGGCAACGCCCACCTACACAAAAATCTCAATAATCCACACGCAACGAAGTTTATTTTTTTCACATGTTCATACACGTTTTGTGTTGTGTTTACGTAAAGGAATTTATTTGTGGAAAAGAGCCATTTCGAAAACACTCCGGTCCGCTGAATGGTTGAAGGGTGCTCGCAGTGCAGCAAAAAAATCAGAAAAATTACATAAAATAGTCCCTTACTTAAGGATGTAACTGCCTCAGATGTTAGTTTGCTTTGAGTTTTGCTAAAATTTCACCAGTAGGAAGAACTAGAACGTAATTGAATTATTCTCCTAAAAGCGTTTTATTTGAACGGAAGTTTTGCCAAAACGAAAAAATCTAACGTTGGAATGCATGTTACGTAAAGTACATTTAACAAAAAGAAATATATAACCCAAACCAGAAAACCAAAAAACGAAAAAAATTGTACTGCGACACGCTTTGCGAGGGCTCGGATTCGACCAAAAATAGAGTTTGAATAGTTTTTTATTTGTCTTTAAATGAATATTCCCTAAGGTACGATTTACTTACTTACTGCTGAGAAGAATGGAAAGCGAAGAAATCTAAAACAAATACTTCAATATCAATCAGAACCAGATTGAGTTTAAGGAACAAAAGCACGATCAGAAAATTTAATAAAAAGCAGAAAATATGGAAATAAAGTCCCACTACTTCTGGTAGAGTGAAACAAAGCGAGTATTGTTATTTGACATTCGAAAAGTCCTATTGGAGGGTGTATTGCATGCTCACTAGTATGGTAGCAGAATCTCACATTATGCGGCATCGCAATCCCATATGACAGTTGTTGACCCATTGAACAACCCTAACTGAAGAGTAGTATGTCGAAACGCGTAACGTAACGACAATTGTTGCCATCGTCCTTTTCCACCGAGAAAAGCTAGTAAGGCGGCATCCACAAATTACGTAACGCTCTAGGGGGAGGGGGGGAGTAGGCTCAAGCGTTACGGCTCATACAACAATTTGAAATTTGTCATACAAAAAGCGTAACGGGGGGGGAGCGAGGTGCTCAAAAAATTCCAATTTTAGCGTTACGTAATAAATGGACGCTGCCTAAGTTTGAATAAGCATTGAAGGACGAATTCCTTGTCAAATCGGTCCGTCACAGAACTTAACCATCTTCGGTTTGTAGTAGATTTTGCACATTTTTTCAGCATGGTTGAATTAATGGTGTTTTCCATAGATAAACGATCATTTTAACTCAAGAATAAGTTATAACTTATGAAAATGGTCTGAGTTTTTGCATGGGACTTATTTGAAAAATCCTAGTTCCGAAACTGGTCATTTTAGAGAAAATTGTTCTATGTAGAATCTGTAATGAATGCTGTGGCCTACAAGAAAAAAAATATACACTCGAATAATATTTTATGTTTCATCAAGAGAAATTTAAAAATAAATCTTAAATTACACAAAAAGGGTATAACATTTTTTAAATTTTCATCATAGTATCTTGATAGGAAACAGATGTTTGGGAGTTGCATGATGGAGACATTTTTAATTTTGAATTTAAATCATAAAAAAGAAAAAAAAAAATGCATGCAAGCTGTTGGTACAAGTAGGGTAGAAGCACCGGTTTTGGCCATATGCCAGTTGTAGCCATAGTGGATTATACACCGTATTACATAGCCAATCAGCATGAAACCTTTTGTGTGCAGTAGATGACATTCATATGATAGAGCTACATTCATTTACTTGTCCAAATTGATTCAAAACATAAGAAAAACAATTAATTTTCCTTATAATTTTAACTCCCATACACCTAATTTGGCCAGGGCACTCCTAATTTGGCCACTCTCGTGAGAAATCAATGCAATTGAGTAGATGAAAAAACCGAATTTAGTACTATACCATTTAATTCCACTAGAGTTTGTATCCTTTGATAGATACGCGTATTTCGACCTCAACTGTAAGGCCGTCTTCAGTGTCGTGTACTAGACTCGAGTCTAGTACACGACACTGAAGACGGCCTTACATTTGAGGTCGAAATACGCGTATCTGTCAAAGGATACAAACTCTAGTGGAATTAAATTGTATAATACTAAATTCGGTTTTTTCATTTACTTATAGGCATTCTACTAAACAGCTCGAAGATTTACTATCAATGCAATTGGCCAATTTAGGAATCGAAGTTAAATCTCTGGCCAAAACTGACCTATATTGACCAACGGGATTTTCAAAGCGAAAAAATGGTTTTAGCTCAGTTTTGATATTTTATACATATAATATGGATTAAAAGCTTGTATTTGACATATTTGTTGTATAAATACGGCTTCCCATTCAGTTTTTATTGACATTTTCTCTTAGGCTGGCCAAAACCGGTGCTTTTACCCTACACAACATAAACAATAAGCGGGCCAGCAGGTGTATTCCAAGTTACAGCCAAGCATGGGAAACATTCACTCGAACATTGTATTTCTCTCGCTCACATCTACGAGCGGTCAAGAGCGAGATTGCCGTTTCTCCGACCAAGCTGAGTGTTTCAATTTTCAATGCGCTTTCTTCTTGTTCGCCGAGCGACAAGTTAGACTAAAACGGCAACAGAATGATTCACTACCGACTCCTTGTGCCGAAGGCATCCGATTGCTGTAGCGAATGATTCTTTACATTCCGATTCCGCACGAGTGGCATTCGTATTTGAGAGCTGAAGAGCGTTCACTGACTGTTAATACACAAGCCGAAATGTTTCAGTGAACGCAAAATCTGTACATTTCGCAGGAAGCTTTCAGTGATCGAATGGCGAACGCGCTCTTTCGTGTCTCCAATTTAAGAGAGGATAGGTGCTCTCTCCGCTCCGTATATCTTTTCATTTTCGGTTTATGTCAATCGTTTACGATTCGTCGGGATTGCGCTCACCCTAGTAGCGTTCGGCAGTCATTGAACATTCGGTGGCAGCAGATACTTTGCAGATATTTTATCGGTAGCGTTCGGGTGAGTGAGTGAATTTTCCCATGCTTGGTTACAGCATACTTACTTTACTTTTGCTGGCTCTACGTCCTTCAAGACATGACCTGCGCCACAATGTTACGCCAACTAACTCGGTCCCATGGCTGCTAACCTCCAATTCCTCGATCGCCCCACACTTCCAAGATCCTGCTCCACTTGGTCAAACCACCTACCTCGTTGCGCTCCCCTTCGTCTTGTACCGGCCGGATTTGAGTTGAACACCATTTTTGCGGGATTGTTGTCCGGCATTCTCACAACGTCTCCCGCCCATCGTACCCTTCCAGCTTTGGCGACTTTCGTGATACTGGGTTCACCGTAGAGTTGCGCAAGCTCGTGGTTCATTCTTCTCCTCCATACGCCGTTCTCACATACTCCGCCGTAGATCGTCCTAAGCACACGTCGTTCAAAAACTCCTAGCGCTTGCAGGTCCTCTTCGAGCATTGTCCACGTCTCATGCCCGTAGAGGACTACCGGTCTTATTAGCGTCTTGTACATGGTACACTTAGTACGGAAGTGAAGTTTACCAGACCGCAAGGTCTTGTGGAGTCCATAGTAAGCACGACTTCCGGCAATGATACGTCTTCGAATTTCTCTGCTGCAGTTTTTATCCGACGTTATCAATGATCCGAGGTAGACAAATTCGTCCACCACCTCGAACTCATCCCCGTCGATCATCACGCGTCTGCCTATGCGAGCTGTATCGCGCTCGGTTCCTCCAGCCAGCAGATATTTCGTCTTCGACGTATTTACCTTCAATCCAACCCGATCTGCTTCACGTTTCAGCTTGGTATACTGTTCAGCAACCAACTGGAACGTTCTTCCGACAATGTCCACGTCGTCAGCGAAACAAATGAACTGGCTGGATTTATTTAAGATCGTGCCCCGCATGTTGAAGGCCGCCCGTTTCTTAACACCTTCTAGCGCAATATTGAACAGGAGGCAGGAAAGACCATCGCCTTGCCGAAGTCCTTTGCGTGTTTCAAACGGGTCCGATAATGCACCCGATATCTTCACACAGCACTGTACACTAGAGTGATGCAAATTTTGAAATTTTAGCTCCCCTATGCTTAAGTGATTTTAATTATGGTAAATAGCATCCTCCCAATGTTTGAAGTGATTCGGAAGAAATTTGACTGTGCACACGCCATTTGAAGTTTATAGGGAAATTACTATGGAAAACACCAATCTTTTGTATTTAGCCCTCTATCTCTTCGTCATGAAATTTTATGGAAAAGTGAACAAATTCTTCTAATGTGAAATCTTCCCAGCTACAACTTTGCCGCAGACCACTTTTAGATTGGACTTCAGGATAAATTGTTACTTATCACCATAAAGTTGGTTTGCATGTAGCATGCTTCACCAACTGTTCGGCAGGCAACAGTGGTGCTCCTGGCGGGAAGAATAGATCAAAGTAATCCAGGCTACTATGTTCTAAAAGTAATTGCATGATCATCTCAGTATGGTTTAGTCTTTGTTATCAATAATAACAAATTATTCTTACGTCCCATCAAAATGTGGTCTTCGGCAAAGTTGTTGCTGGGAAGTTTCCACATGAGATAAATGTGTTCACTTTCCCATAGATTATTATGACGAGTAGATAGGGGGCTGAACACAAAAGATTGGCGTTTTCCATAGTAATCTCCATATAAACTTCAAATAGCGTGTGCAAAACCAATTTTCTTCCAAATCACTTCAAATTTTGGGAGGATCATTTTCATCATAATTGACATCGTTTAAGCATAGGGGAGCAAAAACTTCAAAATTTGCATCAGTCTACTGTACACTATCCATCGTTGCTTTGATCAGTCTAGTCAGCTTCCCGGGAAAACCATTCTCGTCCATAATCTTTCATAGCTCTTTGCGGTCGATGATATCATAGGCCGCTTTGAAATCGATGAATAGGTGGTGCGTAGGGACTTGATATTCGCGACACTTTTGGAGGCTCTGCCGCAACATAAAGATTTGGTCTGTCGTCGATCCCCCGTCCACAAAACCGGCTTGATAACTTCCCACAAATCTGCTTGCCAGTGGCGATAGACGGCGAAAGATGATCTGGGAAAGCACTTTATAGGCTGCATTAAGATTGGTGATCGCTCGATAGTTCTCACATTCTAACTTGTCACCCTTTTTGTATATTGGGTATATTATTCCCTCCTTCCACTCCTCCGGTAGCTGTTCTGTATCCCAGATCCTGGCTATCAATCGGTGCAGACAAGTGGCCAACCTGTCCGGGCCCATTTTAATAAGTTTCGCTCCAATACCATCCTTTCCAGCTGCTTTGTTGTTCTTGAGCTGTTTGATAGCATCCTTAACTTCACCTATTGTGGGAGTTGGCACGTCTCCCTCATCCGCCGTATTGATGAAGCCATTCCTCCTGCTGTCTGGATCTTCCTCCTCTGCGCCGTTTAGGTGTTCATCGTAGTGCTGCTTCCACATTTCAATCACCTCACGTTCGTCCGTCAAGATACCTCCATCCTTATCCCGGCACATTTCGGCTCGCGGCACAAAGCCTTTGCGGGATGCATTTAGTTTCTTATAGAACTTACGTGTTGAAATGTATTGCGTTTCGGATATCAAATATAGAACACCGTTGTTTGTAGCTTAAGGCTCGAGTCAAAACTAAACTCATTTATTCCTGTATACTATTCGATAGCCCAAAAGGCACTCACAATGAAATGAATACTCAGACCACAGGAATCGGCGTTTAGGTCGAATTCACAGATATAACACGTGTTTCTTGAGAACGATACAACTGCTCCATCTCTTCGCACTCCAACTCTTCCAGGGGGTGCTTTTTATTCCGGAATAGATGGGTTTGCTGTCTTCGCTTCTGTTTGTATCGTTCCACGTTTTGACGGGTGCCTTGCTGCAGCATCATCGCTCGCGCTGCATTCTTCTCGTCCAAAACCGTCTGACACTCCTCGTCGAACCAACCGTTCCGTCGATTTGCTTCCACGAACCCAATGGCACCTTCCGCTGCGTTGTTTATGGCTGCTTTGAGACTAATCCAGCAGTCCTCAAGAGGGGCTTCGGTGAGCTCTCCCTCTTCCGGCAACGCTGCTTCAAGGCTTTGCGCGTAATATGCAGCGCAAATAAGTACGTCACTATTTGCGCTGCATAGGAACAGCGGAAGAATAAAAGAGAGCTAGTGGCACGCATCAATAGTCTGCGCCAGCCAATTGAGTAAAATCCATAACATTGGGCGTATTACTCGCAACAGGTGGTAATAACCTGAGACGAGACTCGCGAAGACGGTCTTCTTTTTCTGTGATTGCTGAGTTTTTTTCTTATTCCACTTTGTGTTTATACCAATTATGCGCATGCTGTTCAAATCCTCACATGAACCTCTCAGCAAAAAATGATTGAGTTTGCATCACATCGAATCATAAATAGCCGTTTGAGTGAAATTTCATGCCAGCAAACGTAGCAGACATTAGAAATAATTAATCTTCTGCTTAGATTTATCAGCAACTTTGGAAAAAACTGCTCCACCGACTGAGGTTTTTAATAACAGTTTACTTTGAACACAATACTTTTCACATTTTCAGCCATAAAAACGGTGGGCTGCATTTGACGTTTCGTGAGAGGGGAATCTGGGCTGCATATGACGTTGATATTTTTCCTCTTCGCGAGTCTCTCTCAGGTAATAACCCCCAACCCACTTTTGAGAAAATTGGGGAGGGGAGGAAAACTAGAGATCGCAGCAAGCCGTGCGCGCGGGCGGCTGCGTTTTGAAATTTCTGTCACGTTTACTTCGCATTATTTCGTTTCGAATAGTACTATAAACTGGTTTTGTTGATGTAGAGTAAGCTCTAAATACCGTTTTGATTCATATTACGGACACTTAAGGACTCAGTGAAGTATAACCCAACATAGAGCATACAAAATAAATCATTCTGTTTGATTCCTTAGCGCTATCGAGCGTAGAAAGTCCTTATCTTTCGAATGGTGGGTAAAGAATACGCTTCCGCAACTTGAATAATTTTAAATAAATCAAAATGTGTGGCCTTTTCATGATTCTTATTCCGGACGCTTCCTCACTTTTGCCTCATATTCCGGACACTTTGAATCGAATTCCGGACAGCTCATGATAAGCATTAATGGAACAGTCAAATCATCAATTGAAATCGTCAAACCACTAAAGAGACATCTAAGGTTGTTGGGCATTATAAATTTTCGAAGATATTTATGGAAAAAGCTTACTAAAACGAGCCTCGAAATTGAGAACTTTTGAACGGCAAAAATTGAAACATTTCGTGTGAAATGTTTCCCATACAAAGTAGAGTGTCCGGAATTTGAAGCTGTCCGTAATATGAATCAAAACGGTATCTGCTCAGTAATAATTTAATTTTGAGCAAAAAAAAAAATGTCGCGTAAAAAGGTTGACGTGTAGCTAAACCAAAGAACGAAACATTTATTGTAGTAAGTCTTCTGCTCTGCGATTCTTATGCAGAACCGATCCTTTGTGGAAGTATTGAAGTTTCAATACTGGGAGAACAAATTAAATTAAAAAACAACCTGCTGTGCGTAAAATCTCTTTTTCCAAAACAAAATATAAGAAAAAAAAATAAATTTGCTCTTCACGTGAAAAAAAAAACCTTTCAAACAGAAACAATGTGGAAACTGTAGCAAATTCTAAAAGTATTTTCTTCCAAACGCGGTCTACCCGTTTATGCGTGATCCCGTACCGACGATAGCCAAATTAACAAATAAAACAAACGAATCGCTCGCGTAGCAGTTATTACAATTTACCTAAGCTCTTTTAAACAAAATTTAGAGAGCAACAAATAACAAAGAGAGGAACAAACTAACCGGATCCGCAAATCGGGTATCTGTTGTTAAAGATGATCGCTCCGGTTCAAGTGGAGGCTTTCGCAAGCTTCCGTGCCAATGCTTTGTAGCATAATATCGCGAAAAGCTGGAACCACGCTACAGCGTAGTGTCACGCCATTGCCGGGCGTATTGTAGAGCTCCATCTTCGTCGGTCTTGGGCGAAACTTCTTCAGTTACCCTGAACGTTTAGGAAGAGCCACTTCACCCGAGTCGATAATTGTCACCTCGTTATACGACACCGACAATTCTCACGTCACCACACTCGTAGAATAGACCCATTTCAATGATATTAAAACGTTTCTTTTGTTCTTCAAAGTTTTCAAATGTCTGGAGCAAATTATTTAGTATTACGATTCAAAAGTTTGTCACTGAATTATTTATATTATAGACTAGAGAATAAAAACAAAAGACAACTCGTATTTAGTCCAGTTAAGCTTTGATTTTTGTTTAGTTGTTCAACCACAATAAAAAAGTCATATATCAATTATAATATGTTATAATAAACTTTTTATAATTGAATCTCGCTTTGTCCTTATATTTCATTGCAAAAGGGTCCGTTCAAATATTACGTAACGTAGTAGGGGGAAGGAGAGGGTTTACCGTAGTGTTACGGTCCATACAAAAAATTAAATTTCCATACAAAATCCATACGTGGAGGAGGGAGGGGGTCTGAATTTCACACGTTTTGCGTTACGTAGTATTTGAATCATCCCTAAACATTGCATTACTGAAACACTACTTCCATTTCACCAAAACAAAATTCAATCGGTTGGTCTCTCGCTGGTTTTCTCTCAAATGTTCCGCCTTAAATGCGGGCAGGTTCTGTTGGTTTGTGCTGTGCTCTTGAAAATTCAAGATTTGTATTCGATGCAAACCTTGGCAATTCAAAATTTTAAAATGTTTGGAAACCCAATCTCCCATATCCCTTTGTGCTCTGTAAATTTTCACCTTTTTCGGTGGTGATGACCTAAAAACAATATAGGCTATAGACATTACTATGAAAAAATTTTGAAAAATGTTTCAAACACGTTTGTAATGGGCTTATTCACAAATTTCATAACGCTAAAGGGGATGGGTGGGTGTCCTTACGGTGTTACGATTCATACGAAATTTTTGGAATATTCATACAAAAAGCGTTACGAGGGGGTGGGTGGGTGTCAAAAATGGTCAATTTCGGCGTTATGAAATATGTGAATGGACCCAACGTACGTACAAGCTTATCATTCCATAGCGAAAACTCATTTTTCAAACTTTTTTTGAATTTTGAATCGCCCTAATCTTCACCTTAACCAAACTGAGTTGATATTTTGTTTTGAGTAGTATTTTCCCAAGATATGTGCACGCAGTTGTCATCAAGCTTACGCCTTTAGTTATGCATTTATATGTACTCTCTAGTAGACCAAATTCGAAACATACATGGACACTCTCAAAAATTTCAACAGAAGAAAATTGATCGCTGTTATCACGAAAATAAATTTTGTTGTATAATCTATGGATTCGGTAGAATTAGGAACTGCACCAACGATTTTCAACCGACTACAAAAATCTGTTAAGTTTACTATAATCTAGTAAAAACCACTGAGCAGTGCAGTAAATGTGACTATGTTCATAATAACTTCGACTACAAAGCATTGTATTTCAATCCGTGACACTCACCTGTTGTACGTGGTCAAAAGTATAATGCCAAACTTGTCAAATCAAGAATGTTTCTAGTCATAAATACTGCAACTGTAGTTAAATAAACCGATTATATTTTCTTGTGTCGTGATGTTGACTATGTCTCGGTAGAGTTAACAGAATAATGTAGTCGGTTGAAAATCGTTGGTGCAGTTCTTAATTTTACCATGGGTTCAGTAGTTTCTACAATAAAATTCATTTCAGTGTAGCTTTACAGAAAGATAGTTGGTCAGTTGTGTGGGACAAAATCCAGATTTTCGCTCCAGTCCAGTGCAAAAGCTAAACGGGATTTACTATGGTGAAAATATACTTTTACAAATAAATATCGCTATAAATCACTCATTTACTCCTATAACAGATCTTATCCCAGATCTCGATAGGTAATTTAAATACGAAAATCTTTACCGAAGACCGCGAAGCAATCCAAATCTTGTGAAAAAAGTTATTCAATGAGAGCCGATAGGCAAACTGACGATGATTAACACGTAAAGCACGAGTTCCCATATTTTCCATAATCGTACTGCCGTGAATCGCAAGTCAGTCCCATCTATAAAAAATAGGCATTGAGAAAATGGGCTATGAAGTTTCCAAACTTGTTTTCCATGCAAATATTCAAAAAATTCCAGAGGATTGGAACATGTTCAAATCTTAATGAAACTTTCACAATTTGCTTTTCACTACGATATCTTTCCGAGAAAAAAAAAAAAATAGAGATAATCAAAATACGGTTCTTTTTTGTATTACACGGTGCGGAAGTCTGTAGTGGGACTGATATGTGGTTAATTTTCATTATGGCACAATTTGACTTGGTGTTTTTTTGCTATTTTTTCCGAACAAATCTTATTATCTCATTTGTGCAGCTTAAAGGGCATTGGAAGATATGTTGAAAACTCAACTCAAATTTGACGAAAATGCAGATGGGCAGCGATTCACGGCAGCGTAGGCCCCTAACAATTTTCTGAAAATTTTTCGATGCACCGTTATAAAATCCACAGAACTTTCCTATATATAATTAAATATGATATGTTTTTTTAAAGGTTATAGCTTCACAATATCTTGAAACTATGAAACTGGAAGTGTGATTTTCTATGTGATAGCTAGCTTACTTTTCTTTGTAAATTCGGATAATATATTGGAATTCACAAAATTAAATTTATTTTCATTGTTGAGTTTGAAGTATATTTTTTGCAATTCAATCAATGAATTGAACGCTAACCTTTTCTGATTATATTTCAAATACCGTTTCACTACGATCTTTTTTGCTAGATTTACAATCTGAATTTTTGAAAATTATACAAATTTCTAAGATACGGTCTTATTTTTTGTGAGTGTTAAAACAAAGAATTTTCAATATTCGATTTTATGAAATTCGGATTTGAACATGTAAAAAATTTAAAAATGGTTATGTGTGCCGTTCAAGACAAATTTAGTAGAAAAACATAAAATGTGGACGGTAATAGAACTACTATTAGCTCTGCTTTGAACTGTATCATGAGATAGATTTATAATACTTTTTTGTCCTTGTCTTTCAAAAAATATCCGTACAAAACTATTGGCAATATTAAGAAAAAAAAAACAACAAAAATTTAATCCAGTACCTACCTTGATCGCTGATCTTTGGGTACACAAACACATAACTGTTATTTCAACATTCGTTTACACTAGTGTTTCAACACAAAATTAACCGTGTTAGGTTCATGTTCTTAAAATAAAATCATTGAAACGCAAGGTAAATGGGCCGTTGCAAATCGCTGGCGTTTAAACTTTGCAAGATAATATCAGAATTTAATTAAAAAAATAACACCAATTGAAAAAATGCTTTTTGTACAGAGATTTAAGATCAAATTACAGCTCTACTATAACCAGACTATCAAGAATTATATATGACGAACTCATTCAAAATACATCGAATAGTGATTGTAGAAATGTTTGTTTGTAAGCGTTTCAATTATGTTAAAATACCATCGATTTATAATATTCGAACCGAGATGAGCCAGCCTCGGGCTGCAAATCTCGTTAATAAAGATAATAATAATAATATTCGATTATAAAGCTTCAGATGCTCTGTATTCCAATTAAAGTAGCTCTGACAAGAAGTTTTATACTAACACTTTTTACCTTTGTATTGAGTTTGCTTAACTGATAAACAGAAATTTTGTTATTTCATTCAGTAAGTTGTGGTTCCAGCACTATTGTCCGATGGTCGTATAATGAAACTTGAACAACAAAATAAATACAGGTCGTCAACGGAAATCAATTGTACCCATCGCCTCCAGATTAGTAGGCAGCCTTAGATTGGTACACCACAAACTGGTAATTGCGATCAACAAAAAGCCCTATTAATCAATTATAATGTATGATTCCAAATGTTCGCACGTGAAACCACATGTAGGCCAAGAAGTGCGGTTAATGTTGATACGCTGCTTTTTCCCCTTTGCATCCATACGGATACCCTAAGGGAGTAAGGCACCAACGTCACGACACCACTCGCCAGCCAGCTCTGGTAATGTGCCACTTACGATTTCGCAAAACTTCCACAAGATGGTCTATGTTCCTTCCTAGACTAGACGTATGGGAAGATTTGATGCTCTAAATGAAGGCAATCAATTAGTTCGATAGTTGTAATTTCGAGGCAAACGATCGGAACTAAACTGCAAGTGTACCGTATTTGCGGTAGAGACCCCAGCACAGAGGCATCACATTCCACAACGAACGTATGCGCAGTGCAACCGAAAGAAATTCCTCGTCGATCGTATTCGCACATAAAAAGTGTGTCATATACCTATACTCTGTGCCTATAGGTCTCTGCCACACGACGATTGATAACCAAGTTCAAGTTCAAGTCAATCCAGTAGGTCGACCGGTATCTAGCCAACCCAACCGCACGATTCGATTGAGAGTTTTTGCCTGGAAGTTGTGCGGTTAGTGGTTACTGGCAGATGGTAGGGCAAAGTGGTTCGAAATGCACTCATAGAGTAAAATTATTTATTTACATTTATTTTAAATTGATAATGTTTACAGGAAATAAATCTTCTAGTTGTTTAGTGGAATACGACTCCTATTCGTATTCCGAGCTGGCAGCACACTTTCAGATTGCTATGAAAATATAATGTTCTTGATATGTTACCATTGACAAAATAAGTCGCTTTGTATACATAGTTTTCAAAAATATTAACTGGACTATCATCTGAAAAGGCCAAACTTTCTTGCCCGATTTTTTTCAAAATAATGTGACGAAAAATACCAACTCCCAAAAAAAAAAGTTGTATGGTTGACTTGTAGATAATTGTCTGAAGTATTTGAATAAAAGTACAAACAGAATCTCATTTGTGACACTGAAAAAAAAAGATTTTCAAAATTTAAAATCTATTCAAAATAAGGCCATTTTTTATTATAATGAAAATTTGTCTCAAGATAGGTAATTATGTTTACTACCGTCCATACTTCGTGAAATGGGCACTTTTAAGGTAAAAAAGTATTTAAACAAAAAAAAATCTTGTCTAAAATTAAATTTTTGCGTATCATTTTCAAACTAAACAAGTTACAATTATCTTAGAATTCAATGAAGCTCGATAAGCGACTCAATTTTGTCTAAACAATTCACTCTCAATTATTGAAATTTCCATATAAAAAGCGCTTATTAATGACTCGTATCTCGCCATATCATATTCCGAGTTGGCAGCATGCTCTTAGAATAGAAAAATTAGAATACAAAAAAAAATGTCCATAATAATAGTTTTAGTAAAATAACCTGTTGCTTGTTAGTTTCAAATAAACCTTAGTTTTGTAATGCTGTGTATAAGTAGAATTTGGTAATATAATGTAAATGATTTCTCGCGTTCAGTATCATAAGGGCGTAACATCGATTTTCTCTTTAGCTGTACTATTTTTCATTCACTAGGAAGCACTTATCTTCCTTCGTCATTCCTTCATTTATCTAATTAACATCTACACAGATAACAGAATCAACAATTTCACGCCACAATTCTCGGTTCGTGGCCGCATCTCTCCATCCTCGGTTCTGCCCCACGCTCGCCAAATCGATACGCACTTTATCCGCCGACCTAGCTCTTTGCGCTCCACGTCTTTTTGTACCAACAGGATCCGAAGCGAACACCATCTTTGCAGAGTTGTGTCCGGCATTCTTGCAACATGCCCTGCCCATCGTATCCTTCCAGCTTTGGCCACCTTCTGGATACTGGGTTCGCCGTAGAGTTGGGCGAGCTCGTGGTTCATCCTTCGCCGCCACACACCGTTTTCGTGCACACCGTCGAAGATCGTCCTAAGCACCAGACGTTCAAAAATATTCCAAGTGCTTGCAAGTTTTCCTCGAGTATCGTCCATATTTCGTACCCGCACAGGACTACCGGCCTTTTGAGCGTTTTGTACATGGTACATTTGGTGCGGGCGTGAATCTTTTTTGACCGCAGCTTCTTCTGGAGGCCATAGCAGGCCCGACTTCCACTGATGATGCGCCTCCGTATTTCACGGCTAACGTTATTGTCAGCCGTCAGCAAGGATCCAAGGTAGACGAACTCGTCGACCACCTCGAACGTATCCTCGTCTATCGGCATGTACTTTGTCTTGGTCGCATTTACCACCAGTCCAACTTTTACTGCCTCGCGATTCAGGCGGGTGTACAGGTCTGTCACCTTTTCAAATGTTCGACCGATGATGTCCATATCATCCGCGAAGCAAACAAATTGATTTGATCTCGTAAATATTGTACACCGGCTGTAAAGCCTGGTTCTCCGCATAACACCTTCTAGCGCAATATTGAACAACAGGCACGAAAGTCCATCACCTTGTCGTAGTCCCGGGCAGGATCCAACCGAATTGGAGTGTTCGCCTGAAACCTTCACACAATTTTGCACACCTTCCTTCGTCGCTCTTAACAGTCTCGTGAGCTTCCCGGGAAAGCTGTTCTCGTCCATGATTTTCCATAGCTCTACGCGGTCGATACTATCGTTTGCCGCCTTGAAATCGGTGATGCGTTGGGACCTGGTGTTCACGATATTTTTGGAGGATTTGCCGGAGGAAGCCGGCTCGATAACTTCCCACGAACTAGTTTACTACAGGTGACAAACGACTGAAGATGATCTGGGATAATACCTATTGGAAATTGTCTTTCAATAACGGAAACTAGTACACGAGAATACTGTAGAAATACTTATAAACTTTATTAAACGGAAATAAACACGAGAATGAATTCTAAACGATGTTCACACTTCAATGGCGCTTTCACTTTATGAATGAGAGTGGGGATGAATGGCGCGCTGGATGCGCTAACAAGCTTTTTGCCATCACAGTAGGTGATGCTTTCGCGTGTTGCCTGATGTGCGTCACAGTTGACAGCACAGCCTTGTCGGTAAGAGCATCTTGATCGTTGCTCCTTCCAATACTCCTCCTCAACGATCTCCGCCGGCCAAACCGAGCAAACCAGCGAACTTCCGAAGCTTCACCTGCTCAAGTGCCTTGGTGAGTATATCCGCAACCATCTCCTCTGTGGAACAGTAAAGCAGCTCCAAAACTCTTGCTTCGCATAGCTCCTTCACGAAACACTGACGAGTCTCGATGTGCCTCGATCGCTTCGTTGTCCGTTCCGAACTGACAAACTTGATGCAGCTCTGGTTATCTTCCCAGAGTGTCACCGGCTTGAACGTTGGCTCACCGAAATCCTCAAACAAATGCAGAAGCCAAACAGCCTCTTGGCTCGCCTCGCTCAACGCCACGTATTCCGATTCCATCGACGAGAGTGTGACGAAATCTTGCAGACGGCTTGTCCACGAAATCGCTCCTCCGGCATATATGAACACGATACCACTTGTAGACTTGCGAGACTTCAAATCGCCCGCCCAGTTCGCGTCCGAGTATCCAACAAGCTTACCTTCTGAGTCTCCGTATCTTAACTGCCAATCTTTCGTCCCTTTCAGGTAGCGCATCACACGTTTGGCTGCCACCCAATCGGCTTCAGTCGGTGCACATACGCATCGTCCCAAAATCGACACACTAGCAGCAATATCGGGTCTCGCACAGACGGCGATATACAGCAACGCTCCCACTAGACTCCTGTACTGGCCATTCGATTTCAGTGGTAGACTCTCCTCCCTGGTCTTGACGAATCCATCTTCCATCGGGGTTTTCGCGCACTTGGCATCGATCAAACCAAATCTCCCAGCAACGCGGTCTATGTAGTTCTCCAGCGAAATACCGTACTTACCACCTCCATTCCGGATTTCCATTCCCAGGAAATAGTTGGCATCTCCCAGGTTGGCCATCTCGAACTCCTTGCTCAGGGCAGCATAGATCTTTTCGATCTCCTCCTCGCTTTCGCAGTCCAGCAAAATATCGTCGACGTAGACAAGCAAATACAATCGCTTTCCGTTGACCACTTTCGTGTAAAAACACGGATCAGCTCGGCTCTGTTTGAACTTCAAACTTTGGAGGAAGGCGTGAAGACGATGATTCCAACAACGAGCAGATTGTTTCAACCCGTAAATGCTTTTCACCAGCTTACACACCTGCTGCTCCTTGCCTTCAATCACGAAGCCACTTGGTTGCCGCATATAGAGCTCCTCTTCCAGCTTTCCGTACAAATATGCGGTCTTCACATCGAAATGCTTCAGCACCAGGTTCCGTTTCGAAGCGATGGCCAGAAGTGTACGCAAAGTTGTTTGCTTTACAACCGGCGCGAACACTTCAACATAGTTTTGCCCATACTTCTGATTGAATCCTTGGGCGACCAGACGTGCCTTGTACTTCACAGCTTCCCCAGCAGCGTTTCGCTTGATTTTGTACACCCACTTGCAGCCTACTGGTTTTCGCCCAGCAGGCGGGTCTACCAGCTCCCACGTTCCGTTCTCCTCGTGAGATCGCAGCTCTTCAACCATTGCTTTTCTCCACTCAGCACTCTTTTCACAGCTCAAAGCCTCCTGTAGCGTTCTCGGCTCCATCTCCTCCTCTGGGGGAAGAGTGCCTGCCACGAAAATTTCCTCAATGAGCCGCCGTGGAGGTACACCTTTTGTTGACCTTCGAGACCTTCTTGCGATTTCTTCCATCGGAAAACCATGGAACGAACTTGCACTTGCTGACACTGAATAGTCCGACATGTCCAACTCTTCCAGGTCTTCATCTTCTTCTTCATCGCTACCTTCTTCTGCTTCAGGTACTGGATCGATTTCTTCAATCTTCTTCCCCAACGATATAACGACTTCTTCTTTCTTCTTTTCAGGAATCACTGATGCTTCTTTTTCTTCCCCAGGAAACTCCTCCTGACGCCCGCTGGGCACCTCTTCTTCACGCACTTCAACGAACTTCGCATCGCGGCTTATCAAAATCGTATCGTTCTCAGGGTTCAGGAAACGATATGCTTTCCTTCCTTCCGCGTACCCGACGAAGACCAACTTCACTGCCTTCGAATCTAATTTTCTCCGTTTCTCCTTCGGCACATGAACGTACGCCTCCGAACCGAAAATACGGATATGGACATACGACGGTTTCTTACCGTGCCACAATTCATATGGTGTCTTTTCCTTACCCGACGACGGAAGACGATTTTGCAAATAACCGTGTTCAACGCTTCACCCCAATACTTTTTGCTCAAACCGGACTCAAGAAGCAAACACCGAACCATTTCAACTTCGTACCGATTCTTCCTCTCCGCTTTACCGTTTTGTTGCGGAGAATAGGGTGCCGTTTTTTGCAAGACAATGCCACTTTCAGCCAAGAAACGCTTGAACGCCGTGCTCGAATATTCTCCTCCTCCATCCGTACGAATGATTCGTGGATACCGGCCGAACTGGTTCTTCACCAAACTACAATACTCGCGCACTTTTTGTTCAACTTCCGACTTCGCCTTCAGCAGGTATACCACCGTGTAACCACTGAAATCGTCCACTAGAGTCACATAGAACCGATTGCCGCTGGGTGTGGCAACTTCCATCGGTCCACCAACGTCCGAATGCACTAAATCGCCAACCGCTGACGAATTACTTTCGGATCGCTTCGGAAACGAAATCCGACTCATCTTCCCTTTCAAACAAACTCCACACACGCAATTTACATTACATTTCTGTAATTTCAGACCGAAACCCAAATCGTGTCGCACTATTTTCGCTATTGCTTCCGGATCGCGATGACCCAGCCGACGATGCCACAGATGCTCACACGATTCTGGATGGTTCTCAGTCGTTGCCAGTGCTTGCTCAGGGAACTGCTTCAAACAATATAACCCTCCACTTCGCTCGCCTACCAGCATCACTTCCTTGTCACGTAGGACTCGACAGCCGGATTTCTCGAACACAACGCTGTATCCAAGATCACAAATCTTACCTACGGACAGCAGATTACCAGCGAGGGACGGCACGTGGTACATATCGTTGAGCGTAACGTTCATCTGGATTCCACTTCCCGTTAACGATGCCACTTTTCCGGTTCCGGAACCACCGGACTTGATGCGGGTACCATCGGCCAAGCATATTTCCACGCTTTTACTGCGATTCAGATCACACAGCAGCTTCACGTCACTCGTCATATGCGACGTCGCTCCGGAATCCAAATACCACTTTCCTGGGGCACACGGACTCGCTGCTACCAGACACATTTCCATCACACCGCTCGAAACTTCCGCGGCCATGTTCACTTTCCCAGCATCTTTCTTCACTTTGTCCGATTTTTCTTTCAATTTCGGACAGTCTCGCCGGAAGTGTCCGGATTGGTGGCAATGATGGCACACAACACTTTTCTTCTTTTCGAATTTGCTTTTGCCACTCATCGTCTTCAGAGCCTTTTCACTGCTCTCCACACCACCCCCACACGCTTGTCGACGACGCCACTCTTCGCGCAATTTGCTTTTCACAAAGTCCACTGTCACTTCCGTCTCCGGTCGGCTCTCAATCACATTGATGAGGCTACCGACATCGGGCTCTCAATCACATTGATGAGGCGATACGACATCGGGAGGCTCGAAAGAATTAGGGGTCTATTTTATAAGTCGAGTCGATCAAATCGACTCGACTGGAGTCACTGTCGACCGAAAAATTCGCTCGACTCAGCTCTGTCACTCGAGTTTTTCGACAGTTGTCACTCTATGTGACTGGATTAATATGGGAGTCGAAGGGTGACATCTGAAATATGCATGTTTGCTTTGATCGACAATGAATACAGACGAGTCACATGAATCTGCTCGATTTACAAAATAGGCCCCTTAACGCCATGAACACTCTGTCCTTTAATCCCTCTCCCATCACTTCCAGCTTGTTGTGCAATGCCGTCATGCCATTCAGATGCTCCAGCAGGTTGTCTTCTTCTGCTAAACGCATCGAGCACAACTTCCGCAACACATGCAAAGTCGAAGAAAGAGACCACTCCTCATGAATTTTCTTCAATGAGTCCCACATCTCCTTCGCAGTCGTCTTCCTGATGATGTGGACCAGTTGCGTGTCTTCCACAGCCAAACCGATCATGGCACGAGCTTTTCCATCCTTCAGGATCCAGTCGGCCGACGGCTCGTCAGGCTTGTCTTCCACCATAACCGCGAATAGCTCTTCTTTCACCAGAAAAAGTTCCATCTTGAACTTCCACACCGCGAAATTATTGTCATTCAACTTCTCGAACGATACCTTCACGTCCGCCATGTTGTTTCACACACACACACGCGACGCCTCGACCGAACCGAAAAATATCTTCGAAACTGAAGCACAACTTTACCGGAAATACTGTTCTACAGTTCTCAGTATACTGCCGGGGCCATAACCTATTGGAAATTGTCTTTCAATAACGGAAACTAGTACACGAGAATACTGTAGAAATACTTATAAACTTTATTAAACGGAAATAAACACGAGAATGAATTCTAAACGATGTTCACACTTCAATGGCGCTTTCACTTTATGAATGAGAGTGGGGATGAATGGCGCGCTGGATGCGCTAACAAGCTTTTCGCCATCACAGTAGGTGATGCTTTCGCGTGTTGCCTGATGTGCGTCACAGTTGACAGCACAGCAGTGCTGGGAATGGTAATAGTAGTAGGCTTGAATTTTCGCGAAAATCACGTGGTTCTCCCAGTACAGTAGTTCAAAAACGTGAATCTCATCAAGTAGCCTATGTTGGGTGCACGAATTTTCTAAATCATGAGTGTCATTGAAGGCTCTGAATGCGGGAAATGCAGCGGGAAATAGAACATTTTTCTACAGTAATTCTGGGTTGCCCTTAGCAACGGGTGTTTTGCTATTCTCAAGGCATTTTGCCTACAACAGCGATGGGCGTGAGTTTCACTGGCTTCGTTGACTGTGATTGGCTTTGCTTGGCTACTGTAGAGTGAATTTCAGATTTTTTTTCCCAACCCTGCTTGTCGGTAAGAGCATCTTGATCGTTGCTCCTTCCAATAATACCTTGTAGGCCGCATTTATAATGGTGAACGCTCGAAAGTTCTCACAATCTAACTTGTCGCCTTTCTTGTATATGGGGCATATTACCCCTTCCTCCGGTAGCTGTTCTGTTTCCCAGATTGTGCCTATCAGCCGGTGCCGACAAATGGCTAGCCTCTCCGCGCCCATCTTTATGAGTTCAGCCGATATCATCCTTACCAGCAGCTTTATTGTTCTTGTGCTGGTGAATGGCATCCTTGACCTCCTTAAAAATGGGGGCTTTTGCGTTGCCCCGTCCTTCATTGCCTGCGTTCACAGCGCCACTCAGATGTTCGTCGAAGTGCTGCTTCCACCTTTAGATCACCTCACGCTCGTCTGTCAAAATGCTCCCATCCTTATCCCTGCACACCTCGCGGACCGAATCCACGGTCCTTCAGTACGTCGGCGAGTATGCGTGTGCTCCTGATGAAGTTGAGAGATTTACAGTTCCACGTACCGAGCATCCAATCGCTAATCCCTTCACGTCGCTGTGGTCTTTGCCGATTGTCCCGGTTCACATTCTCTCGTTGATTATTCGTTGCTAGATTTTTTTACGGCTGGCTTGCAGGGCCTGACACCAACCCCTTAGATTTCCGAAGGACCATTCCCCCTAAATGTTCGGAGGACCATAGTGCACAGTTTAGCTTAGAGTCGTTCTTTGGCACTCGGACGATGATCAGCCGCCCCTGACATGGGGAACAGACGCTGTTGTGAGCCGCTCCTAACATGGAGTATAGATGCCTCAAAGTTTGCAGAAGCAAAAGCAAAAACAACTCCTGGAGAAATCTACGGAATAAGCTCCTAATCTTTAAGAAAATGCCTAAATTCTCATGAAATTCCTAGAGAAAATCATGAAAAAAAAATATCCAGCTTTTTTACGCTTTTTTTTTTTGTTTTTTACAAGGGGAAAATCTGCAAACAGATCCCCTGAGAAGGTAACTCAGGGAATGCGGGGATGACGCACCAACGACGACCCGCTAAAACCAGCCTATGCACTGTGCTTGAGCAATTCTTTTAGAATTGCTCAAGTGGTAAACAGTGCATCGACATTACCCTTGGCCTCAGATCCTTATCTTCCCGGAACCACCTTACGGTATTTCTTCGGGGAGGGGCCTGTTCATATAGCACAACACGTGTAGCAGAAGTAGCCTAGGCAAACTGCTTCTCCTAACCGACTTAAACAATGTTACAAGGGACCAGCCTCGGCAAGGCTAATCCTCTTCAGCCAACTCTTGGTCGGCGCACCATAGGCGCTGCAATTCTAACATAATGTGAGTGACAGCCGTAGTTACTGCATTACAGCACTCGGCATCCGCACACAATCTCTCTATAATATTGTCGGGGGACGTGTCCTCTCAGCATGTAGTGAGCATGCGACCTCTCACAACAATGAAACGGGGGCAATCGAACACGACATGCTCCGCTGTTTCCTAAACACCAGCACAATTGGGGCACGCAAGAGATTCTGAGTGCCCGAACCTATGCAGGTACTGTCTATAGCAACCATGTCCTGACAGAAACTGCGTCAGGTGGAAGTTCACTTCCCCATGGTTTCTACCATACCAATCTGACACATTTGGTATTAGCCGATGGGTCCATCTACCCTTAGTGGAGTTATCCCATTCCTGCTGCCAGCTTCTAAGCGTTTCCTTTTTACACGTGTCGAAGACTCCTCTGGTACCCCTTTGGTTGAAGCATTAAACATCTTCCTTGATGATGAGCCCGATGGGCGTCATCCCGGCTATGATGCACACGGCCTCTTTAGATACCGTCCGGGATGCACTTGCTACTCTTAAGCACTTTATCCTGTACGTGCTTTCCTTTTACCTTAGTATGGATAGCGCCACGCTTGCCAGTAGCTTGCGTTTGCTGGCAATTACTGCAGAGCTGTTAGACATCATCCTCGGAAGCGCCTCTATTGCCGTAGATGCCCTTTTACAGGCATATTCAACGTGGCTAGCGAAGCTGATCTTGTCATCGATCATTACCCCAAGATGCATTAGGGATCGCTTGGACTCTATGATGCCGAGATAAGCGCCCGTTGCTCGGACTTGCGGTTGTTGACCACCACCACCTCTGTCTTGTGACGGGCCAGTGCTAGTTTCCTAGACTTCATCCATTCCTCAACTAAGGAAATAGAGTGCGCTGCTGTCAACTCTACTTCCTCCATCGATTCACCATGTTCGGAGGATACCGTCGGCGAAGCCAACAATCTTAACACCCGTCGGAAGGGGCAGCCTCAGTACGTCATCGTACATCGCATTCCATAATAGCGAGCCCAGGATTGAGCCTTGAGGTACTCCCGCGGTAATTCGAACGCTTTTCTGCCCCTCCTCTGTGTCTACAGTAGAATCCTACCATCAAAATAGCTTTCTAGAAGCTTACACAACTGCACCGGTACCTTGAGGCGGTGAAGCTTTTTTACGCTAGCAATAAAATAACGGGGGAGGATTGAATTTGGCATTTCTTACCAACAAGTTTTATAGCTTGGTCTTAGTAGGCTGTTGTTTAAGGTTGTTGATTGAACTGTGAATAATTTTCACTGTTTACATTTATTTGTACATATCATGGTAGTTCGAGGAGCTTAAATTTTTGATCTTCAAACATTTTACTATCTTTTGAGTAACTTATTGCATTTATTTCTAGGAATACGAAGGTGGCAACTAAAAGCTGCTTTGATTCTGCCATAAATAAAATTATAGTATAGGTAATAAATGTCAGAAGGGGGTGATTCAAATTTTATGGCATGCTAGCGTAAAAAGCTGGATGTACGGTAATACGAGCAGTAATACTGTCGTAATATCACGAAGAATTACAGATAAAAAGAGAAATGTTTGCCCTGATTCTATGATTAAGAATCAATCTCTGATTCATTTAGGTTTCGTTTTGTTTTTCTGTTTCCTATTTGGTCCATTTTCGTTCTCTTTTTGGTCTCTTTTTCATGCAAGATTCTTCAAAGATCTTATATTCATGGCATTTAAACGCTACCAGTGTCAACGATAAAGTCTCGCATAACTTATGATCTCGCCCTAAAAGCCATTGGTAACCATGTGTGTAGCTCATTGTTTCTGAGCATTTGAATGGATTTACACGTTGTTTAACAACTCTATGGTGAAGAAATGATCATTATCTACCTACCAGTGATGTTGGTTTGGAAGTTTATTCCTTCACTTACTCAGAAACAACGAGCTACACACATGATTACCAATGGCTTTTAGGGCGTTATCTCAGAGTATGCGAGAAGTCTTTCAAAATAAACATTTAAATAATTAAGTCTTATTACTTGACCTACAGATATATAAATTGCATTCAAACCTAGTATGAAAAAAATAACTGAGAAAGCTTTCATTACGGTTGGAAAAGTCACGTTAGAAAAACGTTGGGAATTTAAGCAAAAGGATGGCACTGTACTTGTTTATCTAAATCGTTCTTTCTTTCTTAATCTTCTTGTTTCTCGTGAAGTCTACAAAATCTCATTCTGAATGTTGTTATATTTTGTTTTAGTAAATTTATTTGTAATAATTTCGTCCATTACTCCGGATTTATTGAAAAAAATGTATCTTTCAAATCATATGATGCGTTTCCAAAAAGCACTAAATTAGTGAAGACCCTTGAAATGTGGGGGCTCGATTTATCAAATTTTAGCTTTTCATCTTACCAAAAAATCATATAAATATTTAGGTTATCGCAAAGAAATTGATAAAAGCAGTTTTTTAAATAGATGTGTAAAAATGAAGAAATGCACAAAGATAATCTTACACATATTTTTTGAGAAAGATTTTAGTTAGATCCATGTAAAAATCAACTATTTCGTTTGAAATTCCTTGCATAATTACATTACCGAACGGCTGCTGCAGTACTAGTAGTTGTGTTGGAACACGTGTACTAAGGTGATTTTATACTCAAAAAATAATTTAATCACTCTTTTTATTTTTCCCTCATAGGAAGGGTTGAAATCTTTCGATTGACACCAAAACATCTCTTTTAGGAATTATGTTATGAATCGTTTTGGCACTGGCATCCTACTTTGTTATACCGTTGTAAAATCCGATTCAGTTTAAATTGGCATTTTGAATCATCTTCCTCTACCTTACAGAGCTACCTAGTTGCATTTTGTTTTGATTGCGGTTCGCTCCCTCCGTGAAATGGTGAAATAAAAAACAGTTCATGGATGGAAGGTTTGAAAAAAAGCATAAGCTGCTGGTAATATTTCTTATCTGCCTCGACGGTGCATCGCGATGTCGTCGCGGGGCATTTCTTATTGCTGTTGTTGCGCTCCATACGAAATTATATCCACTCATAGCTTTGGTGCAGGCAGCGTAGATGACGAATCCCAACATCGCACCTTCCAGTCAGTGTGTGAACGGTTTTACCGCTACATTGAACATGAACGCATGGACGAGTGACGAACCCGCGGCGACGCGAATGGGAAATGTATCGCTACTAGTTATTTACAGCTGTTGCATTTGTTGTACTACGCAGGTTACATTTTATGCAGATTGCAACGTTATGTAGATTGAGTTATTTACATACTCTTATTTTAATGAGAATGGTTATAAAATTGTAGGTCAAGTGAAGCCATTAAACTCACAGTAAAGGGGTGTCATATATTTCTGGTTCTTTGCATACCTCTCTTTCTTGGTTATGTAGCTGTTGATATAGCTTGATATAGAACTTTTATGATTTTGAAAACATATTTTTTGTTAGCTAGAACGGTTATTCTTAATCAAATTTCTACTGAACGCCATTACCAAAAAAGTTGGAGATGGAAATAAACTGGCTCTAAAACAAACATTTTAAGGTTTGTGTGGGATATTCGATTCAGATATATTGAGAATTGACCACCTATCGCTCTTTGGATCCATTAACTAGTTGATCGCTAATAAATCTTCGTTGAGTGGAACACCTATAAATACATGAAAAATGAATTTAATAGTATACCATTCTATTCCAGTAGAGTTTGTATCATTGACAGATACGCACATTTGGACCTCAAACAGTATCGTGACTTTGAAAATCGAGTCTAGTTCACAACACTGAAGACGGCCTTATGGTTAGGTCGATATATGCGTATCTGTCAAATGATACACACTCTAGTGAAATTGAATGGTTCTTCTTGTATTTATAGGTATTCTACTAAACAGCTCGTAGATTTATTATAAGTTACGAAGATTTGCTTCGTAAATTTCACCATTATGAAATGGAGCACAAAACCTCCTTTTGTACAATCGTCATCATTAATTTTTCAAAGTAATCATAGATCTTTAGGGCGTCAGCATGAGGCTTCTCCAGAAATTCGAAGATCGTTAAGCTCATAATTAATTCGACAGATCCGCTATTCCTCTCAATCGGACGCCAACAGGTCTGTATCTCCCAAAAAAAGTAAACAAAACTAAACCTGTATGAAAGACTTTCCCGTTTAGCCGTTCCCACTGCACCCAATGTCCAAAAACCCGATGCTAGATCGAGATTACGGTCCGTTCCTCGCCATAGTCAGAATGAAAAGTGCTTTTTAGCGGTTACCGCCCATCTCGACGGTTTCGATATCAAGCCTACAAGCAGCGAACACCTTTTGAGAAAGAACACCAGTCCAAGAGGGGGGAAAAGTCCACACTGGGTCGATCGTTATCCCACATTCACATTAATATCAAACGGTTCTCGTTCGTCCGAACGCACCTCCAGACCCGACATCTATGTAATCATCAGTTGGTTTTCTATTGACCAACGTGTAATCTGATTGCTGCAGCACCGTCCGTGACTGGCCCCCTGAACTTTCCAGACCGGGACACAGTGCTTTGTGATGCTTGAATCCGTGATCGGAATTATTTTGCCCCCGGAAGATTGGTTATAGAGGTAAGAAGTGTTCGGGAAAATACAGACCCTTTATAAGAAAGTACCGTAATTCGGGGTAACATTGATCGGAATGACTCATCTCGTAAAAAGGTAAAATGAACATTTATTGATGAGACATTTTCAAATCATGAATGGTGCCTCTCTTTCTTATATTCACAAGCTAATAAAAACCAAGGTTTTTGCAAAAATATGCATTTAGTTTAAAGCGTAAATTTGTCAAGTAAATTTGAAACTATGATTTCTGTTATTATGACCGACATTACCAAAAATTCATGTCTCACATTTGTTTTGCATATCGTATCAAGAAAAATGCGATTGTTACTAAATAATAACATCGCCGAAAACGATTCCGTTGTCAAATTATTTATAAGTTTATTCAATTAGGCAATATTAACTAATTACTTTCAAGAAAGTAGAATTTCCTAAGGAAATTGCCTACCTTTAGGCGTATTCCACGGCTAAGGTGTTCTTAATTTTGAAATAACTCAAAAAGTAAATGACTTGTAAGAGTTTTCATGGGTCAATGTTACCCCATATCAGCTGAATCAATAAATCGTCTAAAACATTTACATTTACACGGATCTGGAGAACCAATCATCCGTTTGAGCTGGAAACCTAATCGATTGGTCACCACCAGCTAGTGACCAATCGATTAAGTTTTCAGCTTGAACGGAAGTTCGGTTCTCAAGATCCGTGCTCTTGAAAATTTTAACTTTGGCTTCGATTCATCTTCACCTTAAATCTGTTGAAAAAAAAAAAAAAAAACAAAATAAAGTATATAGTCATGAGCAAGGGGTGCCAGTATGTACTTGTTTCAAAAATATAAAACTTGTAACATTTGTATTGTGAAATGAAATAGGGTTCCAATGCTAGTAATGGACCCTTTAGTAGCTGAAATTCATTCTCGACGCTTTTCCGCAATGATATCTCAGACGCATGTACGTTTTGTGGAGTCTAACAACAAATTCAATGTTTTTACTTCAAAGTACGTCTATGAAACACACAAAATCATTTGATTTTTCCAGCCAAATATGCATTTGGAAAACTGTTGTTCGAATGCCTATTATGGACCCTCCCTGGGTCCATAATAGGAATGTTTAAAAATTTGACGTTTCGTATTATGGACCCTCCATTTGATTCTAAGTTAACAACGTAGGAAAAACGTCCTGGTCGAAACAACATGTTTAGAATATATTGATAAGATTTCGAAGAAAGTGGATCTTGAGAATTAATCCTACAAACATTGAAATAATGATTGATTGTTACAAGAACTTCCCGTACAGCTCCCATAGAAGCTGTTAGCTTTAATACTAAATAACGTTGCTGATAAAGGGCTCACAAAACACCCAACAGATCCATGGAGAGTGCTCCGATTGACGAAAAG